>NW_024055815.1:204034-266678 GCF_902713615.1 Scyliorhinus canicula | reverse complement strand
GATATATCCAAGGATTCTTTGGGAGGCAAGGGATGAGATTGCAGAGCCTTTGGCTTTGATCTTTGGGTCCTCACTGTCCACGGGGATAGTGCCAGAGTACTGGAGAGTGGCGAATGTTGTTCCTCTGTTCAAGAAAGGAAGTAGGAATGGCCTTGTAATTATAGGCCGGTTAGTCTTACTTCGGTGGTCGGAAAATTAATGGAAAAGGTCCTAAAGGATAGGATTTATGACCATTTGGAAAGATGCAGCTTAATCCGGGATAGTCAACACAGATTTGTGAAGGGTATGTCTTGCATCACAAATTCGATTGAATTCTTTGAGGAGGTAACTAAGTGTGTAGATCAGTTGATGTTGTATACATGGATTTTAGTAAGGCGTTTGATAAGGTTCCCCATGGTCAGCTCATGAAGAAAGTAAGGAGGTGTGGGATAGAGGGAAACTTGGCCAATTGGATCAGTACCTGGCTATCACACAGAAGACAGAGGGTGGTGGTGGATGGAAAATTTTCAGACTGGAGACCAGTTACCAGAGGTGTACCACAGGGATCAGTGCTGGGTCCTCTGCTATTTGTGATTGTTATCAATGACTTGGAGGAGGAGGCTGAAGGGTGGGTCAGTAAATTTGATGATGACATCAAGATGGTGGAGCAGTGGATAAGGTGGAGGGTTGTTATAGGCTGCAAAGAGACATTGATAGGATGCAGAGCTGGGCCGAAAAATGTCAGATGGGTGTTTAACCCTGATAAGCGCGAGGTGATTCATTTTGTTCGGAAACATTTGAATGCGGATTACAGGGTCAACGGCAGGGTTCTGAGGAATGTGGGGGAACAGAGAGATCTTGGGGTTCATGTCCACAGATCTCTGAAGGTTGCCACTCAAGTGGATAGAGCCGCGAAGAAGAATGTGTTAGCATTTATTAACAGGGGGCTTGAGTTTAAGAGCCGTGGGGTGATACTGCAACTGTACATGACCCTGGTGAGGCCACATTTGGAGTATTGTGTGCAGTTCTGGTCACCTCATTATAGGAAGGATGTGGAAACATTGGAAAGGGTGCAAAGGAGATTTACCAGGATGCTGCCTGGTTTGGAGGATCGGTCTTATGAGGAAAGGTTGAGGGAGCTAGGGCTTTTCTCTTTGGAGCGGAGGAGGATGAGAGGCGACTTAATAGAGGTTTATAACATGATGAGGGGGATAGAGTGGACGTTCCGAGACTATTTCCTCAGGTGGATGTAGCTGTTACAAGAGGGCATAACTATAAGGTTCAGGGTGGGAGATATTGGAGGGACGTCCAAGGTAGGTTCTTTACTCAGAGTGGTCAGGGTGTGGAATGGACTGCCTGCTGTGATAGTGGAGTTGGACACTTGAGGAACTTTGAAGCGGTTATTGGATAGACACGTGGATCACACCAGAATGACAGGGAGTGGGATAGCTTGATCTTGGTTTTCAAGATCTTGATCTTGGACAAGGCTCGGCACAACATCGAGGGCCGAAGGGCCTGTTCTATATTCTATCTCAGTGCTTCTCCAGTAACACAGATACTGGAAATTTTTACCTACAAACAGAGAGATCTAGGTGTATAGGTCCACAGGTCACTGAAAGGGGCAACACAGGTGGAGAAGGTAGTCAAGAAGGCATACGGCACGCTTGCCTTCATTGGCCGGGGCATTGAGTAGAAAGATTGGCAAGTCATGTTGCAGCTGTATAGAATCTTAGTTAGGCCACACTTGTAGTTTCAATTCTGGTTGCCACACTACCAGAAGGATGTGGAGGCTTTAGAGAGGGTGCAGAAAAGATTTACCAGGATGCTGTCTGGTATGGAGGGCATTAGCTAGGAGGAGAGGTTGAATAAACTTGGTTTGTTCTCACTGGAACAAAGAAGGCCAAGTGGCAACCTGATTAAGAGGTCTACAAAATTATGAGGGGCATTTCCCCAGGGTAGAGGGGTCAATTACTAGGGGGCATAGGTTTAGAGGAGAGGTGCGAGGCAAGTTTTTTTTTTACACAGAGGGTAGTGGGTGCCTTCCACCCTGTCCCCGTAACCCAATAACCCCTCCTAACCTATTTCGGGCACTAAGGGCAATTTAGCATGGCCAATCCACCTTATCTGCATGTCTTTGGACTGTGGGAGGAAACCGGAGCACACAGAGGAAACCCACGCAGACATGGGGAGAACGTGCAGACTTCACACAGACAGTGACCCAAGCTGGGAATCGAACCTGGGATCCTGGAGCTGTGAAGCCACCGTGCTATCCACTTGTGCTACCTGCTGCCCAATTATGTAAGTTCATGTAAGCCTACTTGTGACACTAAAAAATATTATATATTACATTAACTGTCAACCCCATGGGATCTTACCTTGTTTATTACCTTTTGTACAGCTCCTCATCAAATGTATTCTGGAAGTCCAGATACATCTACAGTACCCCATTATCCATTTGGCTTGTTACATCTTCGAAGAAGTTCAGCAAAGGGCAGCACGGTAGCCTTGTGGATAGCAGGGCAGCACGGTAGCCTTGTGGGTAGCACAATCGCTTCACAGCTCCAGGGTCCCAGGTTTGATTCCGGCTTGGGTCACTGCCTGTGCGGAGTCTGCACATCCTCCCCGTGTGTGCGTGGGTTTCCTCTGGGTGCTCCGGTTTCCTCCCACAGTCCAAAGATGTGCGGGTTAGGTGGATTGGCCTTGCTAAATTGCCCTTAGTGTCCAAAATTGCCCTTAGTGTTGGGTGGGGTTACTGGGTAATGGGGATAGGGTGGAGGTGTTGACCTTAGATAGGGGGTAGGGTGCTCTTTCCAAGAGCCGGTGCAGACTCGATGGGCCGAATGGCCTCCTTCTGCACTGTAAATTCTATGTAAAATAAAAAATGATTCAAACACGATTTACCCTTCACAAAACTATGCTCACTCTGTTTGCCCTCTCACCTGATACCTCACAATGCCCGGGGAATGATTGACGGCATCTCCGGACCAACCGAAGCAGAGGGGCGGGACCAGAGGCCCGAACGGGAGCAGCTGGTCCTCCAAGCAATCGCAGTGAATGGGAGGAGCCGGGACTGGGCTGAGTGAAGCATGCGCAGTGTGATTAATGGCGACGTGAAGAAGGTTCTTTCTCCGATTCACAATCCGTAAAGGTGAGAATGGCAGGTCAGTGGGATCCAGCCCGGTCGTTAGGCACTCTTCGTAACAATATGATAGAAACAGGAAACCCGGAAAAATAACTTACCGGGACCCGGTGACCTGAGCGGAGGCTGCAGCTTTCTCACAGAACGAAGCGACCGCCATCTTTGTTTCGCACTGGCGTTCATGCGCATGCGCAGACACCTTTTTAATTGCGTGCTCGCTGCAGTGCGCACGCGCGCCTAACATATCTATTGGAGCAGAGCGCAGGCTCAGTCGCCATCATTGTTGGGGGCAACATTTTTACAAATGTTTCTTCATCTCAGACTGTCCATCAAACGTTTTCACTCTGAGTTACAGATTGTTATTTATGGGGCATAACAATGATACGTATCCAGAGGTGTGACAATATTCGTATTTATATTGTGCCTGGACCAGATAAACATTGAGACTTTTCAGAGAAACGTTACAAAATAGGTGATCTTGGGGGTGATGAAATGAAAAATGAAAATCACGTATTGTCACGAGTAGGCTTCAAATGAAGTTACTGTGAAAAGCCACATTCCGGCGCCTGTTTGGGGAGGCTGTTACAGGAATCGAACCGTGCTGCTGGCCTGTTTTCAAAGCCAGCGATTTAACTGTGTGCTAAACAGCCCCTCTTGTGATGGGGATATGTGTTTGGGCACATATTGGGACATATGTGTAATGTGTCTCGTGATGTGGATATGTGTTTGGGAGCTCATCTAGGGGGTGAAATATTTCATCATTGTGAACAGTTTTGCTTCAGCCTCAGACATTTGGCAGGGACAGACAGGGATGGAGTTTGTCGAGGAATGGTTAAGGGTTTTGGAGATTCTGTCAAATTGTGATTCCATTTAGGTTGAGAAAATGCCTCTCCATTGCTCCTGTCATTCCCCACTCCCTCACCTCCTCCCTTTCCTCATAATTTCTGTCTCTGCACCAACGACTCACACTCCCTTTTTTCTCTCTCTGTCTTTCTTGTCACATGGAATTCCCTAGCACAAGGATTGTTGGATACTCCACCATTGAATATATTTACAGGTTACGATGGTGAGATTTTTGGTCTCTCATGAAGTGAAGGAGATTGGGGAGCTGGCAGGAAAGGGGAATGGAAGACCAGATCAGCCCATAATGTGTTCAATGGCAGAGCAAGAGTTTGACAGGCCGATGGTTCCTTCGGTCCTATTGTGTTCTTGCAAAGGGTGGTTAAGGCAGGTGGTAAGGTGCCTTCCTGAGGACATTAGTGAAGCAGTTGCTTTTTATGACAATCCAGCAGTTTTCATGGTCACTTTTACCCAGTGCTGGCCCCACAAATGACCAGATTTATTTAGGTCAATTTTACAATCTGCCTTTGTGTTTTTGTGGGTTCTCTCTCACTCTTTTTTTTTGTTTTCAATCATTTTGACAGAGTGTTACAAGGGGAAGATTTGCAGTCAGAAAACTCGAACCAAACGTTACATCAGGATCTGATTTGTTGCAACCTGAATATCTGTGAATTTTGACCATGGAAGGAAAAAGCCCCATTCACAGTGAGGAGAAACCATGGGAATGTGAGGAGGGATTCAGATCCCACATCTCACTGGAAATTCATCATTCCAGATTACTCTGGGAGAGGTCATTCCACTTGCTCTGATTGTGGGAAGGGATTCTCCTCGATCATCCAGCCTGCGGCAACACCAGCGAGTGCACACCGGGGAGAAAGCATTCAACTGCTCCGTGTGGGGAAGGGATTCGCTCAGTCATCGAACCTGCTGAACACCAGCTAGTTCACACTGGGAAGGACCATTCATCTGCCGGGAGTGTGGGAATGGATTCACTCGGTCATACTGACTTGATGACGCACCAGCAAGTTCACACGGACGACAGACCATTTAAATGCCCGACATGCGGAAGTGCTATAAAAGTTCCCGGGACCTGATACTCCATCATCGTGTTCACACCAACGAGCGACCGTTCAGATGCTCTCACTGTGGGACTGGGTTCAAGCAGTCATCTCAACTCAGTGAGCACCAGCGCACTCACACTGGGGAGAGGCCGTTCACCTGCTCTGTGTGTGGCAGTGGGTTCAGTAGGTCATCAAACCTGCGGACACACCAACGGGTTCACACTGGGGAGAGACCTTACATTTGCTCTGAGTGTGGAAAGGGATTCACTCAGTTATCCACTCTACTGAATCACCAGAGTGTTCACAATGAGAAGAGACCATTTAAATGTCAAGACTGTGGGAAGTGCTACAAAAGTTCCCGGGAACTGCTCCACCATCAACGTGTTCACACTGATGAGAAACCTTTTAAATGCCAAGACTGTGAGAAGTGCTTCAAAAGTTCCGGAGAACTTATGCGCCATCAACATATTCACACTGATGAGAAACCGTTCAGGTGCTCCTACTGCGGAACTGGGTTCAAGACATCATCTGACCTCACTGTACACCAGCGAACTCACACTGGGGAGAGACCGTTCACCTGCTCCCAGTGTGGGAAGACATTCACTCAGTCATCCAGCCTGCTGACACATCAGCGAGTTCACACCAGGGAGAGGCCATACACCTGCCCCAAGTGTGGGAAGGGATTCACACAGTCATCCAACCTGATGAGACACCAACGAATTCATAAGTAATTACAGTGAGTGGACAATCTGGTCAGTTGCCTCTGCTGCTTCCCTCCTTTCCACTTGCTCCGCCAGGCCAAACGGTGTCTAAAACTCCCCCTTGTCTGAGTGTGAACTCGGATCTATCTCCGGTTTCTCTCCGATCTCCTGTCATGTTCTGTTCAATCTCATCTTGTTTATGAGACCTGACTCCTGCTCCATTGACCCGATTCTCACTAAACCGCTGACCATCCAACTTCCCCACATGAACTGATATTGTTAACAGTTCTCTCTCTCTCTTCTGGTTTTGCCCCTCTCACTTTCAAATACACCACCCTCACCCTTCCCGAGAAAACAACCCTTGACGCTCAACTTGTTTGCAAATGGCCACCCCATCTCCAACCTCCCTTTCCTCTCCAACATGAGTTCCCCAAGGATCTATCCTAGGCCCCTCCTATTTCTCATCGACATGATGGCACTAGAATCCATAGAATCCCTACAGCGTGGAAGGAGCCCATTCGGCCCATCGGGTTAGCACTGTACATCTGAAAGAGCGCCCTAGCTAGGCTCACTACCATACCCTATCTCCATAACACCACCTAACCTGCACATCTTTGGACTGTGGGAGCACCCGGTGGAACCCCACACAGATTTGGGGAGAATGCACAAACTCCATACTGACAGTCATCCAAGGCCTGATTCAAACCCGGGTCCCTGGTGCTGGTGCTATGTCTTTTCGTCCGACGTCATTTCGTCCAACGACACTTCGTCCACGTCTTTTGGTCCAACGTCTTTTTGTCCGCACGTCTTTTGGTCCAACGTCATTTTGTCCGATGATTTTTTTCGTCAAAGACTTTTTGTGACTTGTTACGTTTTTTTCTCGGATGATTTTTTTTGTCAAAGACTTTTTGTAACTTGACTTATATTGCCAGAGTTGATCTCTGCGATTATTGAAATAGGGATTATATAAACAGAACATTTACTCAGTCTAAATTTGATCCGGCTCTGTAACTAGCAGTGGGGACATCACTGAAAACCGATGCTGCAATTTGTCATAATCACGCCATTCCTTGTGATACACCTTTCGTATGTGTTTTCTACAAGAGGGGTGTTTGCACTTTACCTAGCAGAGGGTTGAAATCTTATATTGAATAATGTATATTCCGATCATGTACGGATTGATTCAGATTTTGCTGTGTTAGTGTACTTACGGGAACCAAGTTCCTTCCGACAATCTGTTAATATCTGCGAAACGCAAAGCTGTCATTTCACATTTTGCAAAGACCTTTGCATTAAAATATGCCAGGCGCCAGTGCCCCAAATGATGGATATATTTTAAAATGTCAATCACCGGAAAATCAAGTACACCCTGCATATGCCTCCCTTAATGAACTAACAGAAGTTCACAGGCGTGAGGTGACAACGCTCTGCATGTCCCTCGCAGATTTTTAAAAATAACTTAAATCGGCTACATTTTATGAAGTTTTGTGGGAAAGGGTTACTTTCTAGTTTCATGCACTTAACAGTCAAATAAGAGCATTCAAACTCTAAACAAGTATTGTCTGTGTTACTGCACTACATCGAAGATAATTTGCAGTTATTTCTAGTTAAGAAAAATCACCAGGTAAGTCCAGCTAAATTTGTAATTGGATAATTGGACAAAAAGACGTTGGACCAAAAGACGTGCGGACAAAAAGACGTTGGACCAAAAGACGTGGACGAAGTGTCGTTGGACGAAGTGACGTCGGACAAAAAGACGCGACACGCCTGGTGCTCTGAGGCATCAGTTCTATCCACTATCCCGCAGTCCAAAGGAAGCTTACACAGCACCTTCCAACCCAAATTCATGCAGCACACTTCCCGAAGCGAATTCTCTGGGACTTCCGCTCGGTCACCGAGCTATGCTGAAGACTGGGAACTGTGGGTCGGCGCTTGGTATGTCTTGGGACCTGGAAGAGATGGGTGGGGGGGGAACAGGTACCTCCTACAGATATGGCCATTTCCCTCAGGTATCCTATAGATATGGCCATATCTCCCAGGTCTCCTATAGATATGGCCATATCTCCCAGGTATCCTACAGATATGGCCATTTCTCCCAGGTATCCTATAGATATGGCCATCTCCCCCATGTACCTCCTACAGATATGGCCATATCTCCCAGGTATCCTATAGATGTGGCCATTTCCCCCAGGTATCCTATAGATGTGGCCATTTCCCCCATGTATCTCCTACAGATATGGCCATATCCCCCATGTACCGCCTACAGATATGGCCATATCTCCCAGGTATCCTATAGATGTGGCCATTTCCCCCAGGTATCTCCTATAGCTATGGCCATTTTCCCTACGGACATAGAGTAAATAGAACATAAGCAATGGAAGCAGTTGGGGGCCATTCAGCCCCTCCACCCTGCTTCACCATTCAATCAGATCATGGCTGAACTGATTGTGGCCTTCCCTGACCGTCCTGCTCCCATAATCCTTCACTCCCTCGCTGGTGACTCAACCTTGAATCTCCGTCTTTCAGGGGAGACCTCCCCTAATTCTGAAACTGCAACCCCACCCATTCTAATCATCCCCCGCCCCTCCTGCAGAACCTTTACACTCAGTAAGGTCTCACCTCATTCTTTGAAACACCGCCGGGCCGAATCTTTCCTCGGAAAGCAAAGCCCTTAAAGCCCGAAACCAGTCATGTGAGTCTTCTCGCAATGCGTTCACATGTCAGTCCCCCCCGAAGTGAGGTGAGCAAAATTGTGCTCAGTACTCCAGGTGCGGAAACGCCAGTGCCCCGTATGGTCGCGGCAAGACTTTCCAACTTTTATATTCCATCAGGGGGTAAAGGACCCTCCATTTGCCTTCCTGATCACTTGCCGTGTCTACGCACCAACGTTTCTCTGCACCAGGAAGCCCCGATCCCTCCGTACTGCCCTCTATCTAATTTTGAATCCTATTTCGTTGTTTTCCTCTCGCCGAAGCTTTGCCCCATCACTGAATAGACCGACCATATATTCCTTCGCAGACTCTGGGTCCTCCTCGTAGCTTGCTCACCTCCCCATCTTCGACTCATCAGCAAACCTGACTGCTATGCGGTCATCCAAATTAAGAATACGGATTGTACCGAGACCCCAGCACTGAATCTTGTTGCACTCCAGTGGTAATAGTTTGCTGACAAAACACACCCAAAACCATGGGTTCGTAAGACTGTGAAGTGGAACTTTTATGTGGAATCTGGTGGAAATGCTTTTTGGAAACCCAAATACATGACATCTGCTGGCTCACCCTTATCCGTCCACTTCGTGACGTACTCCGAGAACCAGGACCGTGACGGCTTACTGTTCATTATATTACGGCTTTCCTATGTGTACTTCTTTAAGATCCTAAATTGCAGACCACCGGCTCTACGCTCTCTTGCCCCATCAGTTCCCTTAATTGTTTTTCTCAATGATAGTTGTTTTGCTTCTTCCCCTTCACGTTGTGTTTTCAGCAACAAACAAAGGTACAAAATAGCGCATTTACTCGGTTTCCATTCCTGAATCTTTCGTCTCGCCCTCTCGGGGGCTGGTTTAGCATACTGGGCCAAATCGCTGGCTTCCACAGCAGACCGTCAGACCAGCAGCACGGTTCGATTCCCGTACCGGCCTCCCCGAACAGGCGCCGGAATGTGGGGCTTTTGACAGTAACTTCATTTTGAAGCCTACTTGTGACAATAAGCGATTTTCATTCTTTTATCTAAAGGGCCAACGTTTACTTTAGCTACTCTCTCCCTTTTTACGTACTTGTCAAAATTCTTAATCTGTTTTTCTATTGCTTGCTGCTTATTCTCAGCATCTCATTTCGCCCCCTTTGTTTTTTTTGGTCATCCGTTGGCAGTTTGTAAAAGATTTCTCAGTCTTATAATAATAATAATCACTTACTGTCACAAGTAGGCTTCAAATGAAGTTACTGTGAAAAGACCCTAGTCGCCACATTCCGCCGCCTGTTCGGGGAGGCCGGTGCAGGAATCGAACCCGTGCTGCTGGTCTTGTTTTGCGTTACAAACCAGCTGTATAGCCCACTATGCTAAACCAGCCCCAGTCTTCTGACCTATTTTAACACCACTTTCTTTCTTTCAGTTGTCACAATCCTTAACTTCCGTAGTTCGGCACAAATGGGTCATCTTTCTCGTCGAGTATGTCTCGATGCAATAGATCGTGTTTTAAGAGTTACGAAATTGTGCCCATTTTACCTTTGAATTTATTTTCCCAAGCTGACGGCAGCCAACTTCAACAGCCAGGGGCTGGTTAGCACAGTGGGCTAAACAGCTGGCTCGCAATGCAGAACAATGCCAGCAGCTGGGGTTCAATTCCCATACTGGCCTCCCCGAACAGGCACCGAATGTGCCGACTAGGGGCTTTTCACAGTCACTTCCTACTTGTGACAATAAGTGATTGTTATTATTATTAAAACTTGACCTCCCACATACATAATCACTTTTTATTTATGTTTAAGACGCTAGTTTCAGACCCAGCTTTCTCACCTTCAAAAGGAACACGCAATTCCAAAACGTCGTCCAAAACTGATTGTGCGTCCAAATCAGCCGAACCGAGATAATTTCTCACTACTGTACTGAACCGATGTACCACCCCATCTCCTTTTCCCTTCTTCAAATCCTTCAGGGCCCCTGAATATTCAGTTCCCAGCCTTGGACACCTTGCAACCCACCTATGCCCAACCACCATCAGATCGCGCCCTTTTATTGCTCCTGCAGACCTGCCCAGTACACCCGGGGACTTCCTGCGAATATGGCCGCCCCCTCCTCCCTCCCCTGCTCCGAGCTCCCACCGACTTCCACCAAACCATTTCCCGAAGTTGTTCCCGACGGTGTCAGTGTAGCGAATCGTGCCACACCTGCATCGAGGCTCAATGCAGACCAGGGATTCAATGTGGGGTCACTTTGTTTGGCTCTGCACTGTCGTAGCCCATGACTTTAGATCCTCCCTCACTGGGAAATGAGCCATTTCCCTTCTCTGGCCTCGTAGCTGTTCGATACAGTGCTCACTGCAGTCTTTGATATAACCGAGTGTACATATCTTCCATTTTTTAAACATATTTCTTGTTGGTTATGTTCAGAACTGTACATTTTTGTGTAACTTATTGATTACCCATTTGATTTGGGTGCCTCCCAACTGGGATTTTTCTTAATGAAATGGAAAAATGTGAGCTATGTTTTTGAAGCAAATGTTTGACGCTAATTAAATGAACCAGAACATCTCCATTCACGCGTGTGAAAGAGCTGCTGTACACCCACCTCCTGAGATACAACTGGTACAATCCCTGCCATGGATACAGGAACAAGGTGGTCCGGTCCCTCGAGGCGAGAGGCGGGTCATTCAAAAGTCAGAGAGAGAGAGAGGAAGTGAACGTTTATTTATTCATTCCGCGGATGCAAAGTTCCTGATCCGAGCAGTTTTTCCCGGGGGGTCCTGAAATGAAGTGAAAATCGCTTATTGTCACGAGTCGGCTTCAAATGAAGTTACTGTGAAAAGCCCCTAGTCGCCACATTCCGGCACCTGTTCGGGGAGGCCGGTATGGGAATCGGAACCCGTGCTGCGGGCCTGCCTTGGTCTGCTTTCAAAGCTAGCGATTTAGCCCAGTGTGCTAAACCAGCCCCTGTGTCGAGTGCGGACAGGCCTCTGCTGAATCTTTGAGCTGGTACATAGTTTTCTCTCTCCCACGGGCACGTAGGAGGGGGTCTTGTCACCTCTGCCCCATCTGTGGAGGGTGCCGTGGCCACTCCTGAACCTGTTGAGCGTGGAGCACTCTTTCCCCGGAAGGTTACAGCCAGGCAGCTGTTGGGTTTTCGAGCCGCCCTTTGTTTGAGTTTAAGACACTAGTTTCAGAACCCGCTTTCTCCGCCCCCCCCCCCCCCCCCCCCCCCACTCTCAAACTGCAAAAGATTGATTCCCGTTCGTTCCTCCCAGTGGAATTTGCGTACAAGTCCTGTGTGGTGCTCAGCCTATGACAGAAGGGCCGCAGAATACAGATAAGAAGCCATGCTTCAACCCACACTGCTTAAACCACATCGAGAATGACGGTATCGAGGGGAACAGACGGGTTGGGCGGAGAGGAATTATTTCCGCTGGGTCTGCGAGTCCGGGGCTTGGGGGGTGTACTCTAAAACTTGGGTGGCAAGGCTCTTCAGGAGTGGAGTCACTGCGCAAAGGATGATGGGAGTTTGAACAAAGATCACAGCACAGGAACAGGCCCTTCGGCCCTCCAAGCCTGTGCCGACCATGGTACATGCTTAATCTAAAACCATCTGCACTTTCAGAGTCCGTATCCTTCCCACCCTATTCATATATTTGTCTAGCTGTCCCTTAAATGCCGCTATCGTACCTGCTCCCACCACCTCTCCAAGGCAGCGCCTTCGATATATTTACCACCCTCTGTGTACAAAACTTGCCCCGCACATCTCTAAACCTTGCCCCTCACACCTTAAACCTATGCCCCCTAGTAATTGACCCCTCTACCCTGGGAAAAAGCCTCTTGACTATCCACTCTGTCTGTGCCCCACATAATTTTGTAGACCTCTATCAAGTCGCGCCTCAACCTCCGTCGTTCCAGTGAGAACAAACCGATTCAACTGCTCCTCATAGCTAATACCATCCATACCGGGCAACATCCTGGTAAATCTCTTCTGCACCCTCTCTAAAGCCTCCACATCCTTCTGGTAGTGTGGCAACCAGAATTGAACACTATACTCCCAAGTGTGGCCTAACTAAGGTTCTATGCCGCTGCAACATGATTTGCCAATTCTTATACTCAGTGCCCCAGCCAATGAAGGCCAGCATGCCGTATGCCTTCTTGACCACTTTATCCCACATGCGTTGCCACTTTCAGTGATCGGTGGACATGCAAGCCCAGATCTCTCTGCCCATCAGTACTCGCAAGAGTTCGACCATTTATTGTGTCAATCCTACATGCATTGGACCTTCTAAAGTGCATTACCTCACACACTTGTCCGGATTAAACTCCATCTGCCATTTCTTCGCCCCAGGCTCCAACCAATTTGGAGAGGGAGATAGAGAACCTAGTGGAGTGGTGCAGCGACAACAATCTCTCCCTCAGTGCCAGCAAAACTAAAGAGCTAGTCATTGACTTCAGGAAGCAAAGTACTGTACACACCCCTGTCAGCATCAACGGGGCCGAGGTAGAGATGGTTAGCAGTTTCAAATTCCTAGGGGTGCACATCTCCAAAAACCTGTCCTGGTCCACCCACGTCGACGCTATCACCAAGAAAGCACAACAGCACCTATACTTCCTCAGGAAACTAAGAAAATTTGGCATGTCCACATTAACCCTTACCAACTTTTACAGATGCACCATAGAAAGCATCCTATCTGGTTGCATCACAGCCTGGTATGGCAACTGCTCAGCCGAGGACCGCAAGGAACTTCAGAGAGTCGTGAATACTGCCCAGTCCATCACACAAACCTGCCTCCCATCTATGGACTCCATCTACACCTCCCGCTGCCTGGGGAAAGCGGGCAGCATAATCAAGGATCCCTCCCACCCGGCTTACTCACTTTTCCAACTTCTTCCATCGGGCAGGAGATACAGAAATCTGAGAACACGCACGAACAGACTCAAAAACAGCTTCTTCCCCACTGTCACCAGACTCCTAAATTACCCTCTTATTGACTGACCTCATTAACACTGCACCCTGTATGCTTCACCCAATGCCGGTGCTTCTGTAGTTACATTGTATATCTTGTGTTGCCTTATTATGTGTTTTCTTTTATTCCCTTTTCTTCCCGTGTAGAAGAACATAGAACATAGAAAAATACAGCACAGAACAGGCCCTTCGGCCCACGATGTTGTGACCAACCTTTGTCCGAGATTAATCATAGATTATCATAGAATTTACAGTGCAGAAGGAGGCCACTCGGCCCATCGAGTCTGCACCGGCTCTTGGAAAGAGCACGCTATCCGAGGTCAACACCTCCACCCTATAACCATAACCCAGTAACCCCACCCAACACTAAGGGCAATTTTGGACACTATGGGCAATTTAGCAGGGCCGGGCTCAGTAGGCGGGGTCTGGTTCCCCTTTCCCTAACCCTTCCCCTCTCCCCTCCCAGCCTCCCTTTCCCTAACCCTTCCCCTCTCTCCCCCCAGCCCCCCAGCCCCCCTTTCCCTAACCCTTCCCCTCTCCCCCCCCAGCCTCCCTTTCCCTAACCCTTCCCCTCTCTCCCCCCAGCCTCCCTTTCCCTAACCCTTCCCCTCTCCCCTCCCAGCCCCCTTTCCCTAACCCTTCCCCTCTCTCCCCCCAGCCCCCTTTCCCTAACCCTTCCCCTCTCTCCCCCGCAGACCGTCCGTGATGCCCTTCCTGGGCGATCTGGGGTGTGACCACTTCTCCTTGTTTCCCACCATTTTATGTCAGTTCACGGTGGCCATTTAATGTCAGTTCATGGCGGCCATTTAATGTCAGTTCACGTTGGCCATTTTATGTCAGTTCACGGTGGCCATTTTATGCAAGTCAATGGCGACCATTTTGTCAGCTAACGGTGGCCATTTTATGTCGGTTCATGGTGGCTATTTAAGGTCACTTCACGGTCGCCATTTTGTGGCAGTACACGGTGTCCATTTTAGGTCACTTCACGGTGGCCATTTTGTGTCAGTTCACGGCGGCCATTTTATGATGGTTCACAGCGGCCATTTTAGGTCAGTTCACGGATCGGCCCTTGTGTCCTCAGTGCCGTAGGTAGCTGTGCTAACCACTGTGCCCCGTGCCACCCACACTGAGACATTTCTGTCAGTTGTACAGGTTGGTGTAAAATAAACTGAAGGAAAGAGTGGTATTTAAACAGTGAGATGTTGGGATATGTGGAGGGACAGATGGATCGGGGTGACCTTGTACACCAGTCAGTGAAAGTGGAGAGGAGAGGGGGGGGGGGGGTGCAGAAGGCAGTTCAGAAGGCCAATGATATGTTGGCCTTCATTGCAAAAGGGATTTGAGTTCAGATTTAGAGATGTCTTACTGCAGTTATACAAGGCCTTGATCAGACCACACCTGGAGGACTGTGCACAGTTTCTGTGGTGGTATGAATGTGAGTGATGGAACCATCAATTCAGCGAACACGTGTAGTTGGATCTGAACAGAGGCTTTAATACACTTACACTTACAATAGAGCCAGCCTATTGTAAGTGTATTAAAGCCTCTGTTCAGATCCAACTACATGTGTTCGCTGAATTGATGGTTCCATCAATTTAATCCACTTAACAAATGCGTACTGTGGGTTGGAATGAAGCAGGCGCACCTTTTCAACAATGGGGTCGGTCTTGTGCGCCCTGACGTGCTTCCTTAGGAGAACCGGGTCTGGCATCCTCAGCCACGCCGAAAGTGAGACCCCTGTGGTAGTTCCCCTGGAAAAAATGAAGAGCCGCTCGTGGGGGTTTGGTTGGTAGCTGTACACAGGAGGGATCTAATTGCGTGGAGCGAGTCAGGGAGGGCTTCCTGCCATTGGGAAACTTGGAGCTTCCTGGACCTGAGGGTCAGTAAGAGGGTCTTCCAGACCTTCGCGTTCTCCCTCTCCACCTGTCCGTTCCCCCTGGGGTTGTAACTGGTAGTCCTGCTCGAGGCGATGCCCTTGTCGAGCAGGTACTGACGCAGCTCGTCACTCATAAAGGACGCACCCTGTCGCTGTGCACGTAGCTGGGGAAACCGAATAGGGTGAAGACACTAGCTAGATCGAAGGCCCGCTACAAAAACATCCCGCACAAAAAGCTCCCTATGTTCGGCCGCGGTTACGGCCTGGTAATTGCAGTCATTTGAGAGATTCTTCAATTCGCATGCAAATTCAGCTAAAGTTTCAGTAGCCCGTTGTCGGCGAGTCGTGAACACATGGCGGGCAAAGACCTCATTCATGGGCCTAATATACATTTTGTCCAAAATCGCCAGCGCAGCGGTGTAGGAACCGGCTGGATTTAGTTGTGTAGAAATTCTGTGGCTTACCCTCGCATGCAGTAGGCTGAGCTTTTGTTCCTCCGTAGTTTCAGCGGTGCTGATTTCGGCCAGGTAGGCCTTAAAACATTTCAGCCAGTGGCAGAAGGTTTCTTTCGCCTCTGCATCCTGCGGATCGAGTTCGAGACATCCTGGTTTTAGAGCGGATTCCATGCTTTACTTCAGCAGCTTCTTAAGTGTATTAAATTGATGGAACCATCAATTCAGCGAACACGTGTAGTTGGATCTGAACAGAGGCTTTAATACACTTACAATAGAGCCAGCCTATTCGTCGTTGAACTTCAGGTGAAATGACAGGCTGGCTCCAAGGCACTGATCTTTATACATCCGTCCCAGGGGGAAGAGTCCTGGGCGGAGCCAAGGGAGGAGCCCAGTACAAACTCTCGCGTACTCCCAGAGCGACTCCCCCTGGTGGTCGGATAGTGCAACTGCACTTACGAATGGTAGATAATGAACATATATACATGGAGTGATATTGGCAACTATATATAGTGTGAATCACATTCACCACAGTGAGCACTGCCATTGGTGCAGAGCATTGGTTTCCCATTGGCTCTGGCTGGTCATGTACCTCTCGTCCGATTGGCTGGGACGAGTCATGTGACTGCTCACCAATTGGTCGCGAGGCAAGTAGTCCCCGCCTCCGAGGCGGGGTATAATTACCCAGAGTTCCCGGCGATTGGCCTTTCTCTGTAGCCGACTACCGGGCTGACAACTAGCTGATTAAAGCCACAGTTTGGATCTTCATCGTGTCTCCAGTCCAATTGATGGTACATCAGTTTCTGTCCCCCTAACCAAGAAAGGATAGAGTTGGCAGAGAGGAAGAGCAGCGGAGTGTCAACCGGCTGATAGCGAGGTTGCTGGAATGTCCTGGGAGGAGAGATTGGGTCGATTGGGCAAGGTGCTCCTCCCCCACAGCCAGCACTGCCAGTGCCCCCCCCCCCACAGCCAGCACTGCCAGTGCCCCTCCCACAGCCAGCACTGCCAGTGCCCCTCCCACAGCCAGCACTGCCAGTGCCCCCCCCACAGCCAGCACTGCCAGTCCCTCCCACAGCCAGCACTGCCATTGCTCTACCACAGCCAGCACTGCCAGTGCACCCCCACAGCCAGCACTGCCAGTACCCCCCACAGCTGATTGGCTGAGAGGCTGTCAGTCAGCGGCTGGAGCTGCTGATTGGCTGACAGTCAGCGGCTGGAGTTGCTGATTGGCTGAGAGGCTGTCAGTCAGGTTGATTTACTCATTAACCTAGCAATTGATGTAACTGGATATTTCACCGCGATCTTGATCTGCTCCCTGAACCTGGACTGAGTCACCACATAAATAAATGTATTTGTGCAGCAATTTAAATCCTGCAGCATAAATCCGACTTGTTGTAAATTATATTGAGGATCGGTGAGGTAATCAACATCTGACAAATCCAAATAGAAAAATTTAATAACGTACACGGTCCAGAGGAGAATGAAAGCTCCGGAGATGCTGAAGAGTAAAATCATTGACTTCCTTCTGCTCTCCATCTCTAGGTCTGTGCGATTGTCTCCCTGACACTGAGCCCTCAGTGTCTTCCGGACCCGACTGGTGAGTAAAATGTGTCTGACTGTCAGAGCGTTGGTCAACAGGATTGAGAAGAATGGGATCAATGGGGTTAAAACCTGATCAAAGCAGGAATATCCAACCCATCCCGGGTCAGTCCAATAGCTGCTCTTTATCTGACAGAACCACTGGATATTGTTGATTATCGTCACAGGTTCATATATAAAGTACTGGGGGATGTTTTTCACACAGAGCAGGAGGCCGGTTGTTGACAGAACCACAGCCGCAGTTTTCCCGGCGCAATATTTAGTTTTCAGTTTCTGGCAGCGAATGGCCACAAATCGATCAAAGGAGAAAGTGAGGGTGAACCAGACAGAACAGTCCCTGGCTGCAGACATCAGGACAAAGTTAACACGGCACACAGGGGTGAGGGACAGGAAATTCCAGTGGAAATAATAATCATCGATCATGTTCAGTATGGGTTTAGTGATAATAAATAGCAGATCCACCGTTGCCATGGCCACCAGGTAGCGAGTGGTGCAGGTAGAGAGACCACACTTCCCCCGACACAGAATTACAATTCCCAGTAAATTAACTGTCAGAGAGAGAAAGGAGAGACGCGGGAAATTACGGGATAATCAATCTCCCTGTCTGAACATAATCTCAGCATCAATATAATGGACAGTGGGTGGGTGGGGGTGTTGGGAGAGGAGAGAGGAGTGGACACAGAGATTAACATTGCAGAGAGGGAAGTAGCAAATGTAACTCCAGTGTTAAAGATGGGGAATGGGGGGAAAAGTGTGAATTGCAGCCCTGTCAGTTTGATGGCAGTGGTAGGAAAATGTTTATAATTCAGGTACCTTTGGGAGAGGTTACATTTCTCATTCAGTCTGATTTCCAGGATTCACTCAGGCCGGCCACGTTTGGGGCAGCAGGGTAGAATGGTGGTTAGCATAAATGCTTCACAGCTCCAGGGTCCCAAGTTCGATTCCCGGCTGGGTCACTGTCTGTGCGGAGTCTGCACATCCTCCCCGTGTGTGCGTGGGTTTCCTCCGGGTGCTCCAGTTTCCTCCCACAGTCCAAAGATGTGCGGGTTAGGTGGATTGGCCATGCTAAATTGCCCGTAGTGTCCTAAAAAAGTAAGGTTAAGGGGGGGGGGCATTGTTGGGTTACGGGTACAGGGTGGATACGTGGGTTTGAGTAGGGTGATCATTGCTCGGCACAACATCGAGGGCCGAAGGGTCTGTTCTGTGCTGTACTGTTCTAGGTTCTATGTTCCCAAACTAGATACAAACATACCAGAGATTGTCATCCCTGCTCAATTATTGGACCACACCCCGGATTGGACCGTTCCCCCCTGGACTGGGTTTCTGATGGGGTTGGACTCCACTCCTGCTTTATTTGAATCCTCCATGATCAATGGAAAAACAAAACAAACGCAGGACCTTCCCACTTCATAATCATGGGAGGAATAGAAACATCAAATGTATAGTGCAAAAGGAGGCCATTCAGCCCATCGAATCTGCACCGGCCCTTGGAAAGTAAACACCAGTTAAGACCACCCCATCCCCATAACCCAGTGACCCCATCTAAATTGTTTGGAAAGTAAACACAATTTATCATGGCCAATCCACCTAACCTGCACATCTTTGGACTGTGGGAGGAAACCGGAGCACCCGGAGGAAACCCACGCAGACACGGGGAGAACTGCAGTCTCCACACAGTCACCAAAGGTAGGAATTGATTCGGGGACCCTGGTGCTGTGAGGCAGCAGTGCCAACCACTGCGTTACTGTGCCACCAATGTCATTGGGAAGGGACAGAACAGGATAAAGCGGATGGAATTAAGAGAGGAAGAAATGATCTTGCTGGGGCTGGAACAGGCCGAAATAATGGGTCTACGGGGACTTTCCTGTTTGTGGATTTTGGGAAGGAGGTAGAAGCGGGAGGTTGATGCAGGATGTGTGGGGTTGTCGGACGATGATGTCCGAGGCTGTGGACAGAGGATGTCCAGAGCCAATGAGGTCAGTGAGTGTCCTGGGAACAATATCATGATGTTTGGTGGTGTGCTGCTGGTCCAGGAGGAGGTAGCAGGATGGGCCTGAGAGTTGACGGTCAGTCTCTGTGAGGAAGAAGTCAGTACACCAGACAATAATGGCACCACCCTTGTTGGTAGCTCAGGTCACCAGGTCAGGGTTGGATATTAGAGAGAGGTTTGGAGCAAGTTTCGAGTGAGTCAGGATAGAGTTGGTGAGAGGCTCAGAGAAATTGAGACTGTCGATTTTGCACTGACAGATCTCAATGAAAAGATCAAGAGCTGATAGGAGGCCAGAGGGTGGGGTCCAGGTAGAGGGAGATTACTGGAGGCAGATGGATTTCAGCAGCAAATATTCATAAAAATAGACAGTGAGAAACAGCCGAGACAATATTATCTACTCAGTGATCACCATCAGAATAATTACCAAAGAATTGAAAAGCAGAAGTCGGTCTCTGTTATTCTTGAATTTACAACAGAATATAATAAAATCTTCCAGTTACAATGTCAACAGTTGGAAAAATGGCATTAGAAGTCTGAGTTAAAGAAATCCAGTAACACAGAGTCTACTAAATAGTCGGCACATATTCCAAAGTCAACATTATTCCTGACACATTTCATCCAATTATTGTAATAACTATCAGAAATAATAGATCTGAGTAGTATAATAGATGTTAAACAATTTTACTTTCTAAAGGCCGTCAGTAAGATCCAACATAACAGACTGATGGGTAATCTCAGAGCCAGTGGAGTTAGGGGACACAGCAGCAGAATGGACACATGCTGGCGATACACACACAGGGAGAGGAGGCAAAGGGATTTAGGCTGATTGGTGGAAGGTGGGAAGTGATGTTCCACAAGGGTCAGCATTGGGATCACTCTCCTTCCCCATTCCCATCATCATTATGGAATCGGGAAGGAGAACGATAATTGAACAATTTACAGACAAAATCAAATTGAGAGTGATAGCGAATACAGAGGAAGAATACAACTAATTGCAAGAACACATTATCAGTAATTATGAATTTGCAAAGTGGGTATTTCAACGGGAAATTAATTTCCCGACATATCAGTGTCTGCTGCTGCATTTTGATCAGAACAATAAGTCCCCCAATCACTCCATGGAAAACAAGTGTGTGAATGGACTGGAGGGATTTCTGGGTTCAGGTGATTAGATTCACAAATCGTGTGAAGCAGAAACACAGTTTAAAAACATCCATAACAATTGATCAAACATGTGAGTTCATTTCAGAATGAATAGAAATGAGAAAATATCACAAAACCTATTGGAATACTGCACTGTTGTGGGTTTTATGAAATATTGAAGTGTGGATCATGTTTGTTCCTGTTGGAGTAGGTCAATAGAAAACAGAGATAGGGACATTTCACTCCATACAATAAATATCAAACATCTTCAAAATCCAACCAAACAGGGGCTGGTTTAGCTCACTAAGGGCTGGTTTAGCTCACTGGGCTGGCTTTTAAAGCAGGCCAAGCAGCACGGTTCGATTCCCGTACCAGCCTCTCCAGACAGGCGCCGGGATGTGGCGAGTAGGGGCTTTTCACAGTGACTTCATTGAAGCCTACTCGTGACAATAAGCGATTTTCATTTTCATTTCATTTTCAAACTCTTCCTCTTTTCAACCTATTCCAAAGTTAAAACTCACATAGAGAACTCCACAGAATGAAGCAACAACTCACCAATAAAATACATCATTTCAAAATAGAACTTACTCATGGCAGTCCAGTTACTGACCCACACACAATACAATTACACATGGACAGATAGCCCCAGTAATCAAGAGATAATTAGATCAGATATTCCACTCTGGTTAGAGACCCACACTCAGTACAATTCTACACTGTCAGATACTTCCAGTAACACTTCCTCACCACTGTCAGATATTCCACTCTGGTGAGAGACACACACTCATTCCAATTCTACACTGAGATACTTCCAGTAACACTTCCTCACCGCTGTCAGATATTCCACTCTGGTGAGTTACCCACACGCAGTCTGCTTTAATTCTTTCTCCTCCTAAACCTCCCATCAGAGACATTGCCATCACTGAGATCCAATCTAACATTATACAAGATGCCACTCAATATCATAACTTCACCGGTCAGAGATCCAGTGAGTAACAAACAGAGGTTTATTGTGATTTGATGGAAGGGATTCAAACCATTGACATGCTTAAAGACATTTGACAATTATATAGTTGATCGTGTGTCTGTATAACAGTGAGCTCGAGATCAGGGTTAAACATTTTCACTCAAAGTTTCAAATCAGAGAGCCGCTCACACACAGATTTACACAAGTTCAATGGTGATACTGTATTCACTTACCAGGAACACCGACAATAGCAACGATTGGGTAGAATATTTTCTCAGCAATATCAATTGGATCATGCATTTTCAGTATGAAGTGATGTGTCCTTTCGTGCTGGTGTCAGTCTCTGTGTCTGAAACTCTGCGGTTATATGTTCCCAAAGCATTTAATTTATACCCTGGGGAACCACCTCAGGGATATTGAGGTTGTGAAATCGTACACGTTATTATTAGAAATATATGAACAAACAGATTACGATATTGTGTTCAGTGAAATAAAATATTCTCTTTTGAGTGAGTAACCACTTTCCAAACACTGAACTGTGTTGATCACATTGTTCAGCTAACATTAACAGAAATGATGCTGTCCACTCAGACAACATCAGTCCCATCTCTAGATCTCAGATTGTTACAGTGATAACCCTCACACCACTGTGACCATTCAGTGATTCAGTTCCAATTGTCAGTGTGTTTCTCTGGGTGGTTCCACTGCACTCTGGGGTGTAGCTGCCTCTGTAACTCTGACCATTCAGTTTTTCAGTTCCAATTGTCAGTGTGTTTCTCTGGGTGGTTCCACTGCACTCTGGGGTGTAGCTGCCTCTATCTGTGACCATTCAGTGATTCAGTTGCAATTGTCAGTGTGTTTCTCTGGGTGGGTCCACTGCACTCTGGGGTGTAACTGTCTCTGTAACTGTGACCATTCAGTGATTCAGTTCCAATTGTCAGTGTGCTTCTCTGGGTGGGTCCACTGCACTCTGGGGTGTCGCTGTCTCTATAACTGTGACCATTCAGTGATTCAGTTCCAATTGTCAGTGTGGTTCTCTGGGTGGGTCCACTGCACTCTGGGATGTAGCTGCCTCTGTACCTGTGACCATTCAGTGATTCAGTTCCAATTGTCAGCGTGTTTCTCTGGGTGGGTCCACTGCACTCTGGGGTGTAGCTGTCTCTGTTACTGTGACCATTCAGTGATTCAGTTGCAATTGTCAGTGTGTTTGTATGGGTGGTTCCACTGCACTCTGGGATGTAGCTGCCTCTATCTGTGACCATTCCTTGATTTGATTTCAGTACGTTCTGTCTGAGCCTAAGTAGCAAATTTCAATGTCTCCAAAATCTGGAACTGTTTTAAGCGCAAAGTATGTGATCCCATATCTAAATCTAATTCAGACCCTCAAACTAAGAAAATCTTTAGAACCATTGGAACCTCAGAAAACTCAGAGGCTGCAGCACATTCAAACTCAACACCTCAGAGAGCAGCATTAAAACATATGCAGCTGTGAAAACTAATACCCCGTCTCTAATTGATATCGGCCGACCATCTGATACACAGACCGGCCAGACTGCTGGTTTAGCTCACTGGGCTAAATTGCTGGCTTTGAAAGCAGACCAAGCAGGCAAACAGCACGGTTCCATTCCCGTACCAGCCTCCCCGGACAGGCGCCGGAATGTGGCGACTAGGGGCTTTTCACAGTAACTTCATTGAAGCCTACTTGTGACAATAAGCGATTTTCATTTCATTAGGGGCTGGTTTAGCACACAGTGCTAAATCGCTGGCTTTTAAAGCAGACCAAGACAGGCCAGCAGCACGGTTCGATTCCCGAACCAACCTCCCTGAACAGGCGCTGGAATGTGGCGAGTAGTGGCTTTTCACAGTTACTTCACTGAAGCCTGCTTGTGACAATAAACAAATTTCATTAATTTCATTCACTTAAACTGGGAGAGAGGCGGGGTGAGATGTGGAGGAAGAGAGAACGGGCCTGTGCGATGCGCTGCAAGAAGACAGGGTGAGAGGGTGGGAGGAGATAGAATGGGAGAGAAAGAGGGTGGGAGAAATAAAGAATAAAACGAGAGAAGGAGGTAGATTGTCTGAGAGAAAGGGAAGCAGAGAATGGAGCCGAGTGGGTGAATGGATGAGGGAGGCAGATTGTGTGAGAAGGATGGTGTATAAAATACTAACATTATATCAGACATAAGAGAGCGACTGAGTGACTGAGGGAGTGGGAGAGGGAAAGAATGTGAGAGAAAGTTGGAGAGGTGTGTGAGAGAGGGAAAGAGTGTGTGAGGGAGCGAGGCATGCAGGGAGAGACAGAGGGAGGGTGAGTGTGTGAGAGTGGAAGAGAGGGAGGGAGTGTGATAGATGGAGGGTGCGAGAGAGGCTGAGTGAGGTCAAGAACATGTCAGAAGGAGAGAGAGGGAGAGAGCACAAGAGAGAGAGAGTGCGAAAGGGGGAGAGAGTGCGAGAGAGGGAAAGAAGGTTGGAGTGCGAGAGGGAGTGCGAGGGAGGAAGGGAGTGTGATAGATAGAGAGTGCGAGAGAGGGAGGGAGTGTGATAGATGGAGGGTGCGAGAGAGGCTGAGAGTGCGAGAGAGGGAAGAAGTGGGAGAGAGAGTGTGAGCGAGTGAGAGAGTGTGAAGAGGGAGAATATGTGAGAGATGGAGAGATAGAGTGTGAGGGAGTGTGCTTGGAGATATGGGGAACTGGGAATCATGTGGAAAACACAATACGGATTAATAAATTTGCTGAGTAAACAAATTTGATCCTAAATTATAAAATCAGATACTGGATAAAGTAAATATCCTTCATGCAGTATTCCACAATTGAAGTTGTGAATAATTGACAGTGTGATAGGTCAGTTATTGTGCAGAGCTGGAATAGAACTTGTCTTTCCCCAGTGAGAGGCCAGAAAGCAAACACGTGGCACAGCCGCTTTTAACAATAATTGCAATGCAACCTCAAAAAGATAGACTTCCCTCTGATTATGAAATGTGCGTCTGTTTTTATTGGGTGGAACAGAGATGTTTTCAACATGAAAAGCACAGGCAGCGCCCAGGGTCAGACAGATTGGAACTTACAATGAAGTTGATGCTGTGAAGGAATGAGTCAGCAAAAGTTACACCTGACTCCAGCTTCTCCCTCTCAAACTGCAGGGTAAACTCTATCATATTGTGATGTGGAGATGACGGTCGTTGGACTGAGGTGAGCACAGTAAGAAGTCTTACAAAACTAGGTTAAAGTCCAACAGGTTTGTTTCAAATCCGAGCTTTCGGAGCGCAGCTCCTTCCTCAGGTGAATGGCAAGGTATGTTCCAGAAACATTTATATAGACAAAGTCAGAGATGCCGGACAATGCTTGGAATGCGAGCATTTGCAGGTAATCAAATCATTACAGATCCAGAGAGAGGGATAATCACAGGTGAAAGAGGAACCGCTGTAAATAGTGATGTGCGACGCACTACAAATAATGACGTACTGACCATGGCCCACAGTAAATAATGATATGAAATGAAAATCGCTTATTGTCACGAGTAGGCTTCAATGAAGTTACTGTGAAAAACCCCTAGTCTCCACATTCCGGCGCATGTCCGGGGAGGCTGGTACGGGAATCGAACCGTGCTGCTGGCCTGCTTGGTCTGCTTTAAAAGCCAGCGATTTAGCCTTGTGAGCTAAGCCAGCCCCTAAAATAATGATATTCTACCCAGGGACCACTGTACTAATGATATACTACCGAGGGCCACTGTAAATAATGGCATACTACACAGGCAACACTGTAAATAAAGATATATCACCCGGTGACCACTGTAAATGATAATATAGTTTCCAGGGAGCACTGTTAATAATGAAATTCCACCCTAGGACCTTGGTAAATAATGATGAACTTCAGAGGACATCTGTAAATAATGATATATTGCCAAGATACCACGGCAAATAATGATATACTACCCAGGGACCTCTGTAAATAATGATATACTACCCAGGGACCTCTGTAAATAATGATATACTACCCAGGGACCACTAGAAATAATGATGTAATATCCAGGACCACTATAAATAACGGATTCACACGCTCGGACCGTTGTAAATAATGATGTACTACAACTGGACCGCTGTAAATAATGGCATACTGCCCTGGGACAACTGATATAGTAGAATAGTAGCCAGGGAACACTGTAAATAATGATACACTACCCAGGGACCACTGTAAATAATGATATACTACACAGGGACCACTGTAAATAATGATATCCTACCCAGGGACCACTGTAAATAATGATATACTACCCAAGGACCACAGTAAATAATTATATACTGCCAAGGGGCCACTTAAATAATAGAATAGTGACTTCCGGTTGCGGCTATGACCAGCTAAGTCGCACGTTTGGCTGCTCCTGCTACAAAGGTGTTTTCGGGCCGATTGGAGGGCCCCAACGGCGCTGTAAGGACAAATCCCGGTGGGGGAAGGCTCCCTGAAGAGAAACAGACCAACTTTATGGTCGGTACCCGGAGTGGGGTGGTAAAGAAAGCAACAGCAGCTCCCAAAAAAAAGCGGACGAAGAAGATCAAAATGGCGGCCGGTGGCGCACCCGAGGAATGGAGGAAATGGGCGGAGGAGCAGCAGGCCGCTCTCCTGCGCTTCTTTACGGAGCTGAAAATGGAGCTCTTGGAGTCAATGAATGCGACGACCACCAGGCTGATGGGAGCCCAGGCGACCCAAGAGGCGTCGATTCGGGAGCTGCAGCAGGAGATGACTGCGAGGGAGGAGGAGGCCACGGTCCTCGTGGGAAAGGTAGAGGTGCACGAGGCACTCCACCTGAAATGGCAGAGCCGTTTTGAGGAGCTGGATACCCGAATGAGGTGGAAGAACCTGAGGATCTTGGGCCTGGCAGAAGGCCTGGAGGGGTCAGACCTCCCGGGATATGTAGCAGAAATGCTGAGCTCCCTGATGGGGGCAGGGGCCGTCCCTTCGCCCCTGGAGCTGGAAGAGGCCTACAGGGTCATGGCTAGGAGGCCAAGAGCAAATGAGCCCCCGAGGGCGGTGCTGGTGCGGTTCCAGCGACTCAGCGACCGTGAGAGAGTGCTGGAGTGGGCCAAGAGGGAAAGGAGCAGCAAGTGGGAGAATTCGACGGTGAGGGTCTACCAGGACTGGAGTGCGGAGGTGGCAAAGCGGCGGGCCCGGTACAACCGGACGAAGGCGGTGCTACATGCAAAACGGATCAGGTTCGGAATGTTGCAGCCAGCGCGCTTGTGGGTCACCTACAGGAACCAACACCACTATTTTGAGTCCCCAGAGGAGGCGTGGGCCTTTGTACAGGAAGAGAAACTGGACTCGAATTAGACCCAGGGGATACTTGGCGGCCGTAGCCGCTCGGGTACTTTCAGCTGAATTCTTTGTTTGGATTTTGAACTCTTGCTGTGGTTTTTCTTCTGATGTTTTTTCCCCCCTTTGCCAACTTCCCATAGTTATTGTTATTGTGGTTATTCATGGTTATTTATGGTTATTTATGCTGTTTGGTAGAGGGCGACTGTTAAGTACATTGTTATTTGTTATCTATCTGTTATTTATAATGTTAAGTTGGGGAGGCGGGACGGGGGGGAGAGCAGATCGGGGATATGGGCTCCTAGGGGGGGTTCTTTACAGGCATGGACGGGGACGGGGGTAGAACTGAAGATGGCGGGGTGGGGTGTGGCAGGGCGAAAGCGCGGGCTTTCCTCTGTTTTCCCGCGCGCGGGGCAGAGGAGGGGGGGAGGGGAGGAGTGCGGGGCGTGGCTAGCAATGGCGACCTTTCCCGCGCTGGAGCGGGGCCAGGGAGGAGTGGCAAGGGGGGGGAGGCCCCCCCCCCGAGCCGGGGGGAGTCGGAGTGTGGCAGGAGCAGCCGGGTCAGCGTGAACCAGCTGACTTACGGGAGTACGATGGAGGGTACATCGCGGCTAGGAGGGGTCCTAGCCTGGGGGGGGGGGGGGGGGGGGGTTAGGGAGGGACACCGGGTTGCTGCTGAAAAGACCAGAAACGGGAAGTGGAGGACTGGAGAGGTGGGGGGAGGGGGACATCGCCATGGGGAGCGGGTCAAAAGGGGAGGGTCGACCCGGGGCGAGCAGGGAACAGGACATGGCTAATCGGCAGGGGAAGGGGGCGGGTCGTCCCGCGACCCGGCTGATCACTTGGAACGTGAGGGGGCTGAATGGGCCGGTCAAGAGATCAAGGGTATTCTCACACCTGAAGGGACTGAAGGCTGATGTAGCAATGTTACAGGAGACCCATTTGAAGGTAGTGGACCAGGTTCGCCTGAGAAGGGGGTGGGTGGGACAGGTGTTCCACTCTGGATTGGATGCAAAGAACCGGGGGGTGGCGATTCTGGTGGGAAAGAGGGTGTCGTTCGTGGCGGAGGAGGTGGTGGCGGATAAGGAGGGTAGGTATGTGATGGTGAAGGGTAAGCTGCAGGGGGAGAAAGTGGTGATGGTCAACGTATATGCCCCGAACTGGGATGACGCGGGTTTTATGAGGCGCCTATTGGGCCTCATTCCGGGACTGGAGGCAGGGGGCTTGATCATGGGGGGGAACTTTAACACAGTGCTGGACCCCGGGCTAGACAGATCGGGCTCAAGGACCAATAGGAGGCCGGCAGCGGCAGAAGTGCTGAGGGGGTACATGGAGCAGATGGGAGGAGTAGACCCATGGAGGTTTGGTAGGCCGAGGGCGAGGGAGTATTCCTTTTTCTCCCACGTCCATAGAGTGTACTCCAGAATCGATTTCTTCGTGTTGAGCAGGGGGCTGATCCCGAGGGTACGGGAAGCTGAGTACTCGGCCATTGCGATCTCTGATCATGCACCACATTGGGTGGATGTGGAAATGGGAGAGGCGCGGGACCAGCGCCCGCTTTGGCGGCTGGATGTGGGGCTGTTAGCGGACGACGAGGTGTGTAAAAGGGTCCGGAAGAGCATTGAGAGCTATCTGGACTTCAATGACACGGGTGAGGTGCAGGTGGGGATGGTCTGGGAGGCCCTGAAGGCAGTGATCAGGGGAGAGCTGATCTCCATAAGGGCGCACAGAGAAAGAAAGGAGAGGCAGGAGAGGGAGAGGCTGGTGGGGGAGCTATTGGAAGTGGATAGGAGATATGCGGAGGCACCAGAGGAGGGGCTGCTGGGAGAACGGCGCAGCCTGCAGGTCAAGTTCGACCTGCTGACCACCAGGAAGGCAGAGACGCAGTGGAGAAGGGCACAGGGCGCGGTCTATGAGTATGGGGAAAAGGCGAGCAGGATGCTGGCACACCAGCTTCGCAAACGAGATGCGGCTAGGGAGATTGGGGGAGTGAAGGAGAGGGGCGGGAAGGTAGTGCAGAAGGGGCAAGAAGTGAATGGGGTCTTCAGGGATTTTTACAAGGAGTTGTATCGGTCTGAGCCGCCGACGAGGAGAGGGGGAATGGAGGACTTCCTAAACAAATTGAGGTTCCCAAGGGTCCAGGAGGGGCTGGTAGAAGGGCTGGGGGCGCCAATAGGGCTAGAGGAGCTAGTCAAGGGAATAGGTCAGATGCAAGCGGGGAAGGCGTCGGGGCCAGATGGGTTCCCGGTGGAATTCTACAAGAAAAATGTGGACTTGGTGGGACCGGTACTGGTACGAGCCTTTAATGAGGCGCGAGAGGGGGGGGTTCTGCCCCCGACAATGTCGCAGGCTCTGATCTCCCTGATATTGAAGCGGGATAAAGACCCCGTGCAGTGCGGGTCCTACAGGCCTATCTCGCTTCTGAACGTGGATGCCAAGTTGCTGGCAAAGATCCTGGCAGCTAGAATAGAGGATTGTGTGCCGGGGTAATCCATGAGGACCAGACAGGGTTCGTGAAGGGGCGGCAGCTCAACACGAACGTGCGGAGATTGCTGAATGTAATTATGATGCCGGCAGTGGAGGGGGAGGCTGAGATAGTGGTAGCGCTGGACGCGGAGAAGGCATTCGATAGGGTGGAGTGGGAGTACCTGTGGGAGACGTTGGAACGGTTTGGGTTTGGGGAAGGGTTTATTAAGTGGGTGAAGTTGCTCTACTCGGCCCCGACGGCGAGTGTAGTGACAAACGGGAGGAGGTCGGAGTATTTCGGGCTCCACCGAGGGACCAGGCAGGGATGTCCCCTATCCCCCCTACTTTTCGCACTGGCGATTGAACCATTGGCGATGGCACTGAGGGGTTCAGGGGGGTGGAGAGGACTGACTAGGGGAGGGGAGGAACATCGAGTATCGCTGTATGCGGATGATCTACTGCTGTACGTGGCAGACCCAGAAGGGGGAATGCCGGAGATAATGGAACTATTAGCAGAGTTTGGGGACTTTTCGGGGTACAAACTAAATTTGGGCAAAAGCGAGGTTTTTGTGATACACCCGGGGGATCAGGGAGAGGGTATTGGGAGACTCCCCTTCAAGCGAGCAGGAAAGAGCTTTAGGTACTTAGGGGTGCAGGTGGCAAGGAACTGGGGGACCCTCCACAAGTTGAACTTTTCCAGGCTGGTGGAACAGATGGAGGAGGAATTTAAGAGGTGGGACATGGTACCGTTGTCGCTGGCGGGGAGGGTGCAGTCAATCAAAATGACGGTCCTCCCAAGGTTCTTGTTTTTATTTCAGTGCTTGCCCATCTTCCTCCCTAGGGCCTTCTTCAAAAAGGTGACGAGTAGCATCATGAGTTACGTGTGGGCGCATGGCACCCCAAGGGTGAGAAGGGTCTTTTTGGAGCGGAGTAGGGACAGTGGAGGGCTGGCACTACCCAATCTCTCGGGGTAATACTGGGCGGCAAATGTGTCAATGGTGCGCAAGTGGATGATGGAAGGGGAGGGGGCAGCTTGGAAACGAATGGAGAGGGCGTCCTGTGGCAACACAAGCCTGGCGGCCCTAGTAACGGCACCATGGCCGCTCCCCCTCACGAGATACACCACGAGCCCGGTGGTGGCGGCCACCCTCAAGATATGGGGGCAGTGGAGGCGACACAGGGGGGAAATGGGAGGTCTGTTGGCGGCGCCAATAAGAGGGAACCATAGATTCATCCCGGGGAACATCGACGGGGGATTTCAGAGCTGGTACAGGGTGGGCATACGGCAGCTGAAGGACCTGTTTATAGAGGGGAGGTTTGCGAGCCTGGGAGGGCTGGAGGAGAAGTTTGAGCTCCCCCCGGGAAACATGTTCAGATATTTACAAGTGAAGGCATTTGCTAGGCGGCAGGTGGAGGGGTTCCCCCTGCTCCCCAGTAAGGGGGCGAGTGATAGGGTGCTCTCGGGGGTCTGGGTCGGAGGGGGGAAGATATCAGACATCTACAAGATAATGCAGGAGGCGGAAGAAGCATCAGGGGAGGAGCTGAAAGCCAAGTGGGAAGGGGAGCTGGGAGAGCAGATAGAAGACGGGACGTGGGCGGATGCACTGGAGAAGGTCAATTCTTCCTCCTCGTGTGCGAGGCTGAGCCTCATTCAATTTAAGGTGCTGCATAGAGCTCACATGACGGGGACAAGGATGAGCCGGTTCTTTGGGGGTGAGGACAGGTGTGTCAGATGTCTGGGAAGCCCAGCGAACCATGTGCATATGTTCTGGGCATGTCCGGTGCTGGAAGGGTTCTGGAAGGGGGTGGCAAGGACGGTGTCGAAGGTGGTGGGGTCCAGGGTCATACCAGGATGGGGGCTTGCGATCTTTGGGGTCGGGGTAGAACCGGGGGTACAGGAGGCCAGGGAGGCCGGAATACTGGCCTTTGCGTCCCTAGTGGCTCGACGAAGGATATTAATTCAATGGAAGGACGCGAGGCCTCCAAGCGTTGAAACTTGGATTAACGATATGGCTAGCTATATTCAGCTAGAAAGGATCAAATTTGCCCTGAGAGGGTCGGTACAGGGATTCTCCAGGCGGTGGCAACCTTTCCTTGACTTTTTAGATCAGAGATAGGTGTACGGGGTCGTGGCAGCAGCAACCGGGGGGGGGGGGGGGGGGAGGGGGGGGGGGGGAGGGGGGGGGAGGGGAGGGGAAGGGGGGGGCAGCAATGGTCGTGGGGGGACATGCACGACTGTAACGTGGGCAAGTCTGCTCGCTGCTCATGTCTGAAACTGTAGGCTGCCTTGTTTGTTAAGTTGTTGCTTGGGGGGGGGGGGGGGGGAGGGGGAGGACTGGTGCGCGCGAGAGGGCGGGCGAGGGAGGGATATTTGCCTAGAGGGATTGTGTTGTAAATAATTTAAAAATTAGTAGGGGTAAATGTCTGTATGGAAAAACTCTTTCAATAAAAATTATTTAAAAAAAAAAAATAATAGAATAGTAACCAGGGACACTGTAAATAATGATATCCTACCCATGGACCACTGTAAATAATGATATACTGCCCAGGGACCACTGAAATAATAGAATAGTAGTCAGGGACCACTTTAAATAATGATACACTACCCAGGGACCACTGTAACTAATGATATACTACACAGGGACCACTGTAAATAATGATATACTACCCAGGGGCCACTGTAAATAATGATATACTATCCAGGGTCCTCTGTAAATAATGATATACTACACAGGGACCACTGTAAATAATGATACACTACCCAGGGACCACTGTAACTAATGATATACTACACAGGGACCACTGTAAATAATGAAATTACACGCTGGGACCGTTGTAAGTAATGATGTACTATACAGGGGCCAGTGGAAAGAATGACATTTTACCAGGGACCACTGGAAATAATGATATACTGGCCAGGGACCATTCTAAATAAGGATATACTATCCAGAGATCTCTGTAAATAACGAACCTACACGCTGGGCCGCTGTATATAATGACGTACTACACAGTGACGACTTTAAATAAAATATCCTATCTAGGGCCCCAGCAAATAACTAAATCAAACGAAATTAAACGAAATTAAATCAAGATATATGACACGGGACCACTGTATATAATGATATACTGCCCAGGGGCCACTGTAAATAATGATATACTATCCAGGGACCACTGTAAATAATGATATACTGTCCAGGGACCACTGTATATAATGACATGCCACCCACGGTCCATTGTAAATAATGATATACTACCCAGGAACCATTGTAAATAATGATATAGTATCCAGGGCCGCCTGTAAATAATGAAATCACACGCTCGGATCGTTGCAAATAATGATGTACTACAACTGGGCCGCTGTAAATAATGGCATACTGCCCTGGGACAACTGATATGGTAGAATAGTAGCCAGGGACCACTGTAAATAATGATACACTACACAGGGACCATGTAAATAATGATATACTACACAGGGACCACTGTAAATAATGATATCCTACCCAGGGACCACTGTAAATTATGATAAACTACACAGGGAGCACTGTAAATAATGATATACTACACAGGGACCACTGTCAATAATGATATCCTACCCAGGGACCGCTGTAAGTAATGATATACTACCCAAGGACCACAGTAAATAATTATATACTGCCCAGGGGCCACTTAAATAATAGAATAGTAACCAGGGACACTGTAAATAATGATATCCTACCCAGGGACCACTGTAAATAATGATATACTGCCCAGGGACCACTGAAATAATAGAATAGTAGTCAGGGACCACTGTAAATAATGATACACTACCCAGGGACCACTGTAACTAATGATATACAACACAGGGACCACTGTAAATAATGATATACTACCCAGGGACAACTGTAAATAATGAAATTACACGCTGGGACCGTTGTAAATAATGATGTACTATACAGGGGCCAGTGAAAAGAATGACATTTTACCAGGGACCACTGGAAATAATGATATACTGGCCAGGGACCACTCTAAATAAGGATATACTATCCAGAGACCTCTGTAAATAACGAACCTACACGCTGTCTGCGGAGCGAAATGGCAGCTGTCGTTTCCAGTCAAGTGGACTCTTTGTCAAAGCTGGAGAATTGGAACTGGAGATTCAGACGATTGTGGGTGGGGGGGGGGGGGTGGTGGAGTGCTGTATTGGGCCTCGATAGAGGGTTAGCAATAGGTGGGAAATGACGAAAAAGTCTCGGACAGAAAGAAAAAGGGAATGTAAATTAGGCTAATCAAGGCTATGAAAGGTGCTGATGGCGCATAAAGCAGTCAGCATGTGTTAATGGCAGAACAAAGGTAAGCAGTGTGTCAGAGAACAATTACAAACAGGGATCAGATTGATCAAGTAGGATGGTATGTGCTGGGGAGAGGTGGGCAATGCTGTGGGTAAAACATATCAATGGAAGGGATGATAAGTTGATGGAGAAAACATGTGGTGGAGGGGGAAGTGAGAGTTCACAGTCTGAAGTTGTTGAACTGATAAAATGAAAGGGACAAAGAGCTGTCTGAGTCCACCAGAATTAGTCAATAGAAATGTGAATGCCCACACATAGACAAGCTTCTCGGGAACGTATTGGTTCCATGCAGTTCGAGCTCAGCTTCTCAAAGCAAACCCAATGTGAATGAATCCCGCCGTCTCCGCCGCAAAGAAATGAAGAAAACATGCGGCTTGACCAACGGAAAAACACATCGAAGGGCTCGTCCAGGATTTGAACCCGGGACCTCTCGCAAATTCCGACAGCGACACACCCGAAGCGAGAATCATACCCCTAGACCAACGAGCCCCGCGAAAAGAGCCAAAGCATACTGTCATTGCCATCGAAAATCAATCTAACATCTGCGGAGAACGCCAAAAGTACTGCAACATCTCAGGTAGTCAGGCGGCATTTGTCGACAGGACAACAAAGTTATTCTTTCACCATCACCTTTCATTAAAACCGGGACAGGTTAGAAATGTAGTACGTCTTAACCAAGTGAATTACCGGAGGGAGGAAACAGAACAACAGGAAAGGGATCTAATAGGGGGCAAGTCAGGAGACATTAAATGAGAAGAGGCCTTGGGACCCTGGCCACAGAGTTAGGTTAGCATAAAATCAGAGAATAATGACACCACAGTATGAGGCCATTCCGGCCGTCGTGTCTGTGCCAGCTCTCTGTTAGCGGAATGGAAGAAACAAAGAAACAAAAGATATGTCTGGAGGAGCTATCGATGGCAGATTGATCAACAACTACCGCCCGGGCACACAGAACAAGTGGAAACAAGATTGAAACCCAAATCTGCGATGGAAGGACACACAAAATGGGTGCCGCATTTACAGTGTGAAACTGCTGAACACACACTGAGTGTGAAAGCTGTATTGAGGCCAGTGGAAAGATGCGCTGCTGCTCCTCGAGTGTCTGTTGAGCTTCTTTGGAAACATTCACGACGCCGAGGTCCGGAAGGTCAGCGTTAAGATCCAGCTCCCCAGTCAGTTCAATTCTCCACTTTGGCTGTGGATTAGATGGGTCACGTCCCTGTGGTTAACACAGATCTGGAGCATCAATTTGATCCAAACGCACTCCGGCTCAGACACTGTCTCTCTCTCTCGAGCATCATCTGTGGGGAGAGAAACGACGTAAACATTCCGAGTCCTGAGAAATCTTTTCAGAGTGGGCCAATGCAAATCAACCCTGCCGTCAGCATCGCAAACAATTCGTAATCTCTGACCTGGAGTAACGAGCCTGTCCTGGATTTAAACCCACGACCACTCCCATAGGCATTGATTGAAAAGCCTTGAACGAGAACCAGACCTCGAGACCAAAGAGCACAAATTTAAGACCGACATTCAGCAAAATATAACTTATGTTAATTTGATATAATTTCTACATCTCACGGCTTTATATGTTGAGACATCTGTTAATTTCAGACACAGCTGTCGCTTGCACCAAGGGACCTGACCTTTCAAACAGACCATCAGAATCTGCAGCAACACAGTGAGGTTGCACATTCCGCACGTCGATTGATTGCCAGCGGTTTCTGTAGTGTAGAGGTTATCACATTTGCCTCACACGCGAAAGATCCCCGATTCGAAACCGGGCAGAAACATCGAACATTTAGCATTTCGTGTGTGAAAAGTTTGTACAATTATTGGGCACAAAATAATTCTGTTTCCTGAATGTTGCCGGAATCTCGTGTGTTCCAGGACGATGAAATTTCGTCTCACATGAGCCACTGCACTGAATTTGAACATTAAGGCCGAAGGAATGAATTTTCGGCAGGCAATGAGAGGTGAAGAATTTTCATATCTTGGCACAGCTCGGATATTAGCAGCTAGTTCATCCACAACAGAGTTTCAGCGATTGCCAAATGAACATATTTAATCACCATCTCAAACATGTCTAAATGTGTGACAAATGCAACTTACTGCGGATGCTTCAAACGGAAACAAAAACAGAAAATACTGGACAATCTCAGCAGGTCTGACAGCCTCTGGGGAGCGAAATGGCAGCTGTCGTTTCCAGTCAAGTGGACTCTTTGTCAAAGCTGGAGAACTGGAATTGGAGATTCAGACGATTGTGGGTGGGTGTTGGGGGTGGGGGTGGTGGAGTGCTGTATTGGGCCTCGATAGAGGGCTAGCAATAGGTGGGAAATGACGAAAATGTCGGACAGAAAGAAAAAGGGAATGTAAATGAGGCTAATCAAGGCTATGAAAGGTGCTGATGGCGCATCAAGCGGTCAGAATGTGTTAATGGCAGAACAAAGGTAAGCAGTGTGTCAGAGAACAATTACAAACAGGGATCAGATTGCTGAAGTAGGATGGTATGGGCTGCGGGGGAGGTGGGCAATGCTGAGGGTAAAACATATCAACGGAAGGGATGATAAGTTGAAGGAAATAAACAGGTGGTGGAGGGGAAGTGAGAGTTTACAGTCTGAAGTTGTTGAACTGATAAAAAGAAAGGGACAGAGAGCTGTCTGAGTCCACCAGAATTAATCAATTTGACCAACGGAAAACCTCATCGAAGGGCTCATCTGGGATTTGAACCCGGGGCCTCTCGCAAATTCCGACAGCAACACACCCAAAGCGACATTCATACCCCTAGACCAACGAGCCGCGCTAAAAAAAAACTAAAGTATACTGTCATTGCCATCGAAAATCAATCTAACAAATGCGGAGAACGCCAAAAGTACTGCAACATCTCAGGTAGTCAGGCGGCATTTGTCGGCATGACAACAAAATTCGTCTTTCACCGTCACCTTTCATTAAAACCGGGACAGGTTAGAAATCAGAAGGGGGTTCAGTGCAGGTAGATTGCCAATATACAGACCGGACCATGTACCACATGCCATGGTATCAGCAAAAACCGGCACAGCCGCCGAGAATGGTCATCATTAACATATTGACGATGAAGAAAGAGGCGATCTCAGGACGATATCTGGCGGCTGCCAACAAGTCTAAAAAGAATGGTTACCTCAATATAAACGCGCTCAGTGTGGAGGACGGGGCGGTCTATTACTGTGCAATGAGCACAGTGTCACAAACCAGCTACAACCACGTACGAAAGCCTCAGAGAATATTTTCAATTCCAGTAAATTTGCGTTCCTGCCCTTGTACTGGAGGATGGTTTGATCAGGATTCAGGAAAATACTCAGGTCTATTTCTCCACAATTGCATTGCCGTCTCTGTCCTTGTATTGGTCAATAGAGGAGCCGTTTCGGATTCGCGAGATTAATCAGCATGTCGCGATGCACAGTAAATTTAAGCTTGGAATATCCACTTCCGAGCAGCAGTAATGAAAGTTCTCAGATGTGGGGATAATAAAATCTTCCAGGACCGTTAACTTAGGTCGACCTTATGCCAATGAGTCTGAGCCCCTAGTAGTCTTCAGCGGAACATCGACTTTCTGATCGAAAATACATCAAATCTATGTTGACACTTCCTGCTTTCTGTTATGGAGGTTCCCAGATAAGGGACGTGTTTCAAAGAAAGTGTGGTGCTGTCCAAGTGAGTTCTGTAAAATCCACGGGCCTGTGATGATTCCACGTCTCACAAATGTCCATGCCCGCGGGACCATGTGTACGCTCCTTCCAGATATTTTCCGCACTGCCTCAGGGGACCAATATTACCAGCATTCTCATTCGGACCCTGGCAATCAGAGGATTGGCCGTCACTGTTGAAATGCACAGAGTTGTGATCCTGTTGTCGTCTCCGTGGCGCAATCGGTTAGCGCGTTCGGCTGTTAACCGAAAGGTTGGTGGTTCGATCCCACCCAGAGACGAATTGTTGTTCCACTCCTGGATGATATGTTTTTAGGGGCTGTTTAGGACAGGGCTAACTCGCTGGCTTTGAAAGCAGACCAAGCAGGCCAGCAGCACGGTTCGATTCCCGTAACAGCTTCCCCGAACAGGCGCCGGAATGTGACGACTAGGGGATTTTCAGAGTAATTTCATTTGAAGCGGACTCGTGACAATAAGCGATTTTCCTGTTCTGATAACACGTACCGTGCACCGGCTGCGGCATGGAGTTGCCTCTATCGCTGTAATATCCTTCATGGCGCCGAGCTGGGGAATAGCTCAACGATGCTGTGTCTCCCTCGATAACTCAGGAGATTGTGACACCTCCTCACGGACCTGCCAACAGACGAATGTTGAGCAGGAGTTGGCTATTCATCCCCTTGAGCCTTCTCCAACATTCAATAAGTTCGTGACAGATGCGACCATGACCTCAGATTCACATTTCACCGACCCGGATAACCTTTGATTACCTTTTCAGTTGAGAATCCAACCACATCTGTCTTAAAATCTTCAATGGGCCTATCTCAGCGGTCTGTGGAGAAGAATCCCTCAGAAAAAAAGCCCAAAGATCTACATAACCGGACCGGGTCGAGCAGTATCTCTGGCCATGATGTAGAGATGCCGGCGTTGGACTGCGGTGAGCACAGTAAGAAGTCTTACAACACCAGGTTAAATGGTTCTGTTTTGTGATTCACCTGAGGAAGGAGCTGCGCTCCGAAAGCTCGTGTTTGAAACAAACCTGTTGGACTTTAACCTGGTGTTGTAAGACTTCTTACTGTATCTCTGGCAGCAGCGCATCCCTTCCCGACGAATTTAATGCATTCTATGCTCGGTTTGAGCAGGTAACAAACAATCCGCTGTCGAGTGTCCCAGCAGCTCTTAATTCACCCATACCCACCATCAAGTTTCCGAAGTCAGATCGGCCTTCCTGAAAGTGAACCCACGGAAGGCGACGGGCCCGGACGGGATCCCTGGTCATGCACTCAGAGCCTGCGCATACCAGCTGGCAGAGGTATTCACAGACATCTTTAACCTATCCCTACTCCACACCGAGGTCCCCACCTGCTTCAAGAAGACCACCATCATACCGATACCAAAGAAGAACGAGGCAACATGCCTCAATGACTACCCTCCGGCGGCCCTGACGTCAGTTGTAATGAAGTGCTTCGAGAGGCTGATCATGAAGCGCATCACCTCCATACTCCTAGAACGCCTTGACCCACTTCAATTCGCATACCGTCGCAACCGGTCCACATCAGACGCCATTTCCCTGGCCCTACACTCATCTCTAGAGCATCTCGAAAACAAGGACTCCTACATCAGACTCCAAGGGCTGGTGAAGCTCACCAGGCTAAATCGCTGGCTTTTAAAGCAGACCAAGCAGGCCAACAGCACGGTTCGATTCCTGTACCAGGTGCCGGAATGTGGTGACTCGGGGCTTTTCACAGTAACTTCATTGAAGCCTACTCGTGACAATAAGGGATTTTCATTTTTCATTCATTTATTTATTGACTACAGCTCCGACTTCAACACCATAATCCCAGCCAAGCTCATATCAAAGCTCCAAAACCTAGGACTTGGCTCTCCACTCTGCAACTGGATCCTTGACTTTCTGACCAACAGACCACAATCAGTAAGAATGAACACCAACACCTCCTCCACAATAGTCCTCAATACCGGTGCCCCGCAAGGCTGGGTACTTAGCCCCCTACTCTACTCCCTGTACACATACGACTGCGTGGCAAAACTTGGTTCCAACTCCATCTACAAGTTGGCTGACTATACGACCAGAGTGGGCCGGATCTTGAATAACGACGAGTCCGAATACAGGAGGGAGATAGAGAACCTAGTGGAGTGGTGTAACGACAACAATCTCTCCCTCAATGCCAGCAAAACTAAAGAGCTGGTCATCGACTTCAGGAAGCAAAGTACTGTACACACCCCTGTCAGCATCAACGTGGACGAGGTGGAGATGGTTAGCAGTTTCAAATTCCTAGGGGTGCACATCACCAAAACTCTGTCCTGGTCCACTCACGTCGACGCTATCACCAAGAAAGCACAACAGCGCCTACACTTCCTCAGGAAACTAAGGAAATTCGGCATGTCCACATTAACCCTTACCAACTTTTACACGTGCACTACAGAAAGCATCCTATCGGGCTGCATCACAGCCTGGTATGGCAACTGCTCGGCCCAGGACCGCAAGGAACTTCAGAGAGTTGTGAATATCGCCCAGTCCATCACACGAACCTGCCTCCCATCCATGGACTCCATCTACACCTCCCGCTGCGGGGGAAAGAGGGCAGCATAATCAAGGATCCCTCCCACCCGCCTTACTCACTTTTCCAACTTCTTCCATCGGGCAGGAGATACAGAAGTTTGAGAACACGCACGAACAGACTCAAAAACAGCTTCTTCCCGACTGTCACCAGACTCCTAAATGACTCTCTTATTGACTGACCTCATTAACACTACACCCTGTGTGCTTCAACCGATGCCAATGCATATGTAGTTACATTGTATATCTTGTGTTGCCCTATTACGTAGTCCCATGTATTTTCTTGTATTTTGTTGAATTTTGTTTAATTCCCTCTTCTTCCATGTACTGAAATATCTGTTGAGCTCCTTTCCGAGAAGGAATTGATCCCAAGCTCAGGCAAGCGATCATGTCTATTTACCAGACATGTCTCTGTCCTTGTGTAGATCAAGAGAGGAATAGTTTGGGAAATCTTGAGAGCTATGGTTGAAAATATCAGCCATGATTGAATGGCAGAGCGGACTCGATGGGCCAAGTGACCTAATTCTGCTCCTATGTCTAATAGTCTTATGGTCTTATTATGGTCTATCATACCGCAAATTGTATTGTAACTTTAAAACCAGAATATCTACCTACCGGCAGAGGGTGGCACTCAACTGAGGAGATGGACGAAAATCATGGCCTGCTCTTGCAGAAAGTCCAAGGACTAAGACTCCTCGTTACCTGTTCTTTTAACGCAAAGCAGAATGGATCAATACGTGCTGCGGTACAAAATGTACAAGGTACTTAATGGGCGGCACTGTGGCTCAGTGGGTTGCTCTGCTGCCTCATGCTCATAGGACCCGCGTTCGATTCCCGGCTTGGTTCTCTATCTGTGCGGAGTCTGCACGTCCTCCCCGTGTCTACGTGGGTTTCATCCGGGTGCTCCGGTTTCCTCACTCAAGTCCCGAAAAGACGTGCTGTTAGGTGAATTGGACATTCTGAATTCTCCCTCTGTGTACCTGAACAGGGGCCGGAGTGTGGTGACTCGGGAATTTTCACAGTAACTTCATTGCAGTGTGAATGTAAGCCTACTTATGACACTAGTGAAGATTATTATTACGACAATGTACGCTTAATGTATAATAACCACCGAGCAACATGAGAATTACTATCAGTTGGGACATGGGAAGCACATGGTGCCAGGTTTAGACTTTAATAGAAATCAATTTTTCGATCGAAAATACCTGAAATTTCTGTTGACACGACATGTCTTCTGTTCGATTCCCACGCAGATCAGGGACATACTTCGCCATTTATGTTATGAAGAGACGTTGCATAGTTTTGGGTGTACAGGATTATGAGGGGCATGGCAGGGTGGATAGAGAGCAGTTCCCCTTAGTTGAAGGATCAGTTACGGGGGGACACAAGTTCAAGGTGAGGGGCAGGAGGTTATGGGGATTTGAGGGAAATCTTATTTATTCAGAGGATGGTGACTGTCTGGAGTAACCTACGTGGGAGGGTGGGAGAGGCAGTGTGCTTCACATCCATTAAATAGTACCTGGCTGAACACATTCCACGTCTTCACATTCAAGGCTATGGAACACGTGCTGACAAATGAGGTCCTGTAGTTAGTCCTGTATTTTTCACATGTTGGTGCAGACTCGATTGACCGGAAGGCCTCATCTGAATTGCTTGGTTCTGTGCATCTGTGATTCTGAGTGCTTTAACATTCCTGGCACTATAATAATTCCGCGAGTGACAAACTTCCAGGATTTCTACGTACATATTTATGTCCAGGTATTGGCTGCCCAATTTTACTGGCCTTGTCTTTCACTGGCGTGTCACTGGCAATCAGAGGAATGCATTTCTCTGCTGCAATAAAGCAAGATGTGATAATGTTGTGATAACAAGTACCGTGAGCCGGCTGCAGTATTGGGATCGCCGCACCATTGAAGGATACGGCCTGCTGAACCTCTCGCAAATTCCGACAGCGAGACACCCAAAGCAAGAATCATACCCCTAGACCAACGCGTCCCGCGAAAAGAGCCAAAGCATACTGTCATTGCCATCGAAAATCAATCTAACATCTGCGGAGAACGCCAAAAGTACTGCACCATCTCAGATAGTCAGGCGACATTTGTCGACAGGACAACAATGTTCGTCTTTCACCGTCACCTTTCATTAAAACCGGGACAGGTTAGAAATGTAGTACGTCTTAACCAATTGAACTCTCAGAGGGAGGAAACAGAACAACAGGAAAGGGCTCTAATAGGGGGCAAGTCAGGAGAGATTAAACGAGAAGAGGCCTTGGGACCTGGCCACAGAGTTAGGTTAGCATCAAACCAGAGAATAATGACACCACAGTATGAGGCCATTCCGTCCGCCGGGTCTGTGCCAGCTCTCTGTTAGCGGAATGGAAGAAACAAAGAAACAAAAGGTATGTCTGGAGGAGCTATCGATGGCAGATTGATGAACAACTACCGCAGGGACACAAAGAACAAGTGGAAACAAGATTGAAACCCAAATCTGCGATGTAAGGACACACAAAATGGGTGCAGCATTTACAGTGTGAAACTGCTGAACACACTCTGAGTGTGAAAGCTGTATTGAGCCCAGTGGAAAGATGCGCTGCTGTTCCTCGAGTGTCTGTTGAGCTTCTTTGGAACATTCAACGACGCCGAGGTCCGGGAGGTCAGCGTTAAGACCCAGCTCTCCAGTCAGTTTAATTCTCCACTTTGGCTGTGGATTAGATGGGTCACGTCCCTGTGGTTAACACAGATCTGGAGCATCAATTTTATCCAAACACACTCCAGCTCAGACACTGTCTCTCTCTCTCTCTCTCTCTCGAGCATCATCTATGGGGAGAGAAACGACGTAAACATTCCGAGTCCTGAGAAATCTTTTTCTGAGAGGGCCAATGTAAATCAACCCCGCCGTCAGCATCGCAAACAATTCATAATCTCTGACCTGGAGTAAAGAGCCTGTGTTGGATTTAAACCCACGACCACTCCCATAGGCATTGATTGAAAATCCCTCAACGAGAACTAGACCTCGAGACCAAAGAGCACAAATTTAAGACCGACATTAAGCAAAATATAACTTATGTTAATTTCGATATAATTTCTACATCTCACGGCTTTATATGTTGAGACATCTGTTAATTTCAGAAACAGCAGTCGCTTGCAACAAGGGACCTGGCCTCTCAAACAGACCATCAGAATCTGCAGCAACACAGTGAGGTTGTACATTCCGCACGTCCATTAATTGCCAGCGGTTTCTGTAGTGGTTATCACATTCGCCTCACACGCGAAAAGTCCCCGGTTCAAAACCGGACAATAACATCCAACATTTAGCATTTCGTGTGAGAAAAGTTTGCACAATTATTGGGCACAAAATAATTCTGTTTCCTGAATGTTGCCGGAACCTCGTGTGTTCCAGGACTATGAGATTTCGTCTCACATGAGCCACTAAACTGAATTGAACATTAAGGCCCAAGCACTGAATTTTCGGCAGGCAATGAGAGGTGAAGAATTTTCTTATCTTGGCACAGCTCGGATATTAGCAGCTAGTTCATCCACAACAGAATTTCAGCGATTTACAAATGAACATATTTAATCACCATCTCAAACATGTCTAAATGTATGACAAATGCAACTTACTGCGGATGCTTCAAACGGAAACAAAAACAGAAAATACTGGATAATCTCGGCAGGTCTGACAGCCTCTGGGCAGCGAAATGGCAGCTGTCGTTTCCAGTCAAGTGGACTCTTTGTCAAAGCTGGAGAACTGGAATTGGAGATTCAGACGATTGTGGGTGGGGTGGTGGGGGTGGTGGAGTGCTGTATTGGGCCTCGATAGACGGCTAGCAATAGGTGGGATTTAAACCCACGACCACTCCCATAGGCATTGATTAAAAATCCCTAAACGAGAACCAGACCTCGAGACCAAAGAGCACAAATTTAAGACCGACATTAAGCAAAATATAACTTATGTTAATTTCGATATAATTTCTACACCTCATGGTTTTATATGTTGAAACATCTGTTTTTTTTAAAGAAACAGCTGTCGTCTTGGAATAAGTGACGTGGCCTCTCAGCCTCACTATTACAATCTGCAGCAACACAGTGACGTTGTACATTGTACACGTCCATTGCCTGCCAGCTGTTTCTGTAGTGTAGTGCTTATCACATTCGCCTCACACGCGAAAGGTCCCCTTTTCAAAACCAGGCAGAAACACCTCGTGCTTCCAAGTTTGTGTTTTGCTGAATATTACCTCAATCTCGTAATTGGTCTCAATCAACGAGGAATAGCCAATGGCGCGCATCGCTGTGGCCCAGTGGCACAATGGATATCGCTTCTGACAACATATTCCAGGTTCCACTCCTGGCTGGCTATGAATTCAGAGCTTTTGCGTGCGCTTTAACTCAGTGGGTGGGACAGCTGATTCTTTGTGCAGAAAAATGAAGATTGCGTTTCGTCATCTATTTAGGTTTTTGAGAGACAATATTTAACATTTCTGTTTTGATGTGTATTTCAATAAACCCACTCAGTAGTTATACATTGGATTGAAGAGAATCCGTCAGCAGAGGGAGGCAGGCAGCAGTATGCTGATTAGAAAGTCACGACAGATCAATGCCAAAGCCAATAGGGACGTGGAGATGCTGGCGTCGCCCTGGGCGAGCAGTAAGAAGTCTGACAACAACCTGGTTAAAGTCCAAACATGATGGTATCCTGAGTGATGTCACAATAGGCCTGACCCCCTGTGGCTGGAACAGTGTTGAACAGAGCCTGGGATCCCTCTCTCTTTCTCATTCTCTGACTCATTTCATTCCCATTCACTGAGAAATTTAATCAGACATGTTTCTAATAATACTGGCGACGCTCTGGGACGGTCAGTATACGATTAGGTTCATCGTGACAGTTTAGCATATTGATTGCAAAGAGTTTGCACTCAACATTAATATCGTTAACGATAAGATATATACATGTTATGTGTAGCTTGGCAAATGAGAGTTTACACACTTACGTCTCGATAGACACACGTTTCGCTTGACTCTATTTAATCTCGGGCTCTTTTGTTCATCGACTTTCACAGGCGGATTATGTGCATTGACTCAGTCTCCAGTGACATTAACTGTGTTAGAAGAGCGTTCGGCGCAGTTAATTTGCGAGTATACAGATCAGGGTATAAACACCATGCAGTGGTATCGGCAGAAACAGGCACATCCTCCAATTTGCATAATTTACAAAGTACTGTAGCAGTACTGAAGAAAGATAAAATCTCAGGACGATATCTGGCGACTGATGATTAGTCTACAAAGTCTGGTTACCTGAACATAAGCGCCCTGAATGTGGAGACGGAGCGGTTTATTACTGTTCAGTGAGGCACAGTGTCTGATACAAGACAAGAAGTCGTACAAAGACCTCCTTTCTTCTCGGCTGAATGTTTTTGATGCCTCTAACTGCGAAAGTCTATTTCCGTGCTCGCAGTGAACAAAACTGACATGTTTATGTAAGACACATTTGCATTGATGTCTTTATCCTTGTCCACCTGAACAGAAAGCCGGTCTCGGAAACCCTGAGACTTATCTCCATGATCCGAGTTATATCACCACAGCAATTATTTCGGAGCCTACCCTGAATATTGATGTTCCAACAGTAGTAGGCGACCCAGGAGTAGTGAGTCTGTGTTACTTGTTGCGGCAAAAGAACACAGGCTGTGTCAGAGTCTGGGATGGATACTAACACATGGAATAAACAATGTCCCTTTGAACATAGTCTTACCAAGCAGCATGGCCATTATCAGAAACGGCCCTGGAGAGAACACGGTGTCTAATGTAGACTTCAGCAGAAAAAGAATCCTTGTTATTAAACGCAGATCAGAAACAGATTTCACTTATCTGGCGACTAAGGGACGTTTTCCAGCGACTGTGTTACAAACTGTAGGTCCGTCTCAGCTGCTTTTTGCAGAGCTAACCGCTGTTCCACCGTGGCCCAATGGTGCTTTAGCATCTGGACTTGGGGAACAGGCTGTCAGTGAATCTAAACAACCATAACAGAGATCTAGTCAGTATTTTTATAAGAATACAGGTTTCACCGTTAGGCACGGGGTAGGAATGGCCCCGGTCATCTGGTTATTGTCAGGCGGAAGAATTAGGCTGTGAATTGTGTCAGAAAACATTCAAATAAACATTTGTAAATAAACATTGAGGTAATTCTGAGCTTTTGGCTTGTTACCAGCAAAATACTCTAGCCAAATAGGCACTATGTGCCGGCTGTGGTCGAAGAGACCCAGAAAGAGAGCGTGAATGGAGAATGGATTTCACATTGATTCCGAAAGACAGGACAAGATCACAAAAAGGCAGAAAGTGGGTGAACGCACCATAAATTGGTTTGTGAAATTAATTTACAGTATAGCTGCAAGTTAAAAAACTAACTAATAACATTCCTCAGCTGCTGCTTACGTTATTGTTGGGTGTTGTTTTTTGTTCTCAAATCTTAATAATGACCCTCGCAGGTTCAGTTTTGGTTAATGTTTTCAGTGCGAGCGCAACTGCTGACAATAACTGGAACTCTCACGCTGGGGTTTTTGTACAGGCTCCACTATTTCTCTGCATCAGTGTGGGCTGCAAGGCACAGAAATACACGGCGGTGTCGGAGAGAAGCGCCGCGGCGATATTTAAAGGAACCGTTTTGTTTTCTTTGTTTAAAATAGCCGAGAACCTGGCTGGCAAATCTTGAGACGTAGCTCCTGAGCTATATATCTTGAATACATATTTCGGAGCTTCTCCGGGAGACTGGATGTACCAGAACAGAGTTGGAGCACCAATTGTCGAGTAGCTGCAGCCCAGTGTTATTGCCCGTCCTTCCAGAACTGTTAATTCAGGGGGATCCTGGAACACTTCATCTTTGCCATTTGTTCCTGCAACAAATTACAGAATCTATTTAATACCTGGGAACGAACGCTGGAAACAGACAGTGACCATTTGAACATAGACTCACCGGGCATCAAGAACAACAGTATTAGAAAAGAACATCGAGAGAACATGGTTGCTGCTTTAGAATTTCACAGAAGTCACAGAATTGTTAAAACATGTTAACTCTTATAGTCTGACATGAAAAAGGAAATTCAAAGGCAGATTTCATTTATTGGGCAACTAAGGGGCGTGGCCCAATGGTAGGATTGGCTGGCTTCTCATTGCTGCTGATCACGCAAGTGAACACATGTGCTCCCTGTCAGCAATTGGCTAACACTCAGTATTAGTGTCAGCTCAGTGACTAACTCTTTCTCTAGATTGCACTGTGTCTTTTTCTGCGTCCTTTGTTCTTCTCGATGTTTGTCTGGCTCTTTCAATCGTTAAGTATGTCTGTGTGCCAATCTCTTTCCTCTGTGTCTCGGAACCTCTCTCTCCTTCTCCCCCGTGTCAGGAAAGCGCAGAATGGGAGCGTCACGGTGGCGCAGTGGTTAGCACTGCTACCTCACGGTGCTGAGGAGCCGCGTTTGATCCTCGGTCTCGGGTCACTGTCCATGTTCAGTTTCAGCGGTCTCCCTGTGTCTGTGTGGATCTCACCCCCACGAATACAAAGATGTGCAGGGTAAGTGGATTGGCCACGCTAAATTGCCCCTGGATTGAAATCAAAATGAATTGTGTACTTTAAATTTATTAAAACAGAGGAAAGTGCAGAATGTGGAACATTCATTTTCTCCCAGTCTGCCATGTCAACAACTTCACCAAACAATGTGTTCCAGGAAGGAGGGAGCAGACGCATCAGGCAAAATATACTCACCGGAACTCTGAGACACTCAATTAGAAATCAAACTGCCTCTCGGATGAATTGCAGATCCGGGAATTCCCGAGAAATGTCTTCACCTAGTAGAGGTTAGAATATGGAAATGTCCATCACAGGTAGTGACAGAGGCGAATTGATGCATTTAAGGGGCCAAGGAGGCAGGAGGGTTTGGAAGGCTATCTTCGAGTTGGATGAAGCTGGTTAGAGGATATTGGTAGAAAGTGTGAGCATCTCGGTACTGAGTCAGATGTTCTTTTCAGGAGTATAAATTCCATTTCATTTTATAGAACAGTCTGCGAGTTTTTACTGTCAGTTCAGTTGAATTTTTAAGCAATGATTTCCGCTTTCTATAACCGTGTGCTCCAGCTCTTAGCAATGGAGATTCTGTGACTCAGCGGGAATCCTAACTCGCACAGACACAGGGGAAGATGTCACTTTAACCTGCACTTATACCGACGATGCATTTTACTTATTCCGTCACCGTCAGTTCCCTGACAGACAGCCTGGGGTTGCTGCCAGGAGGCACGAGACGGCAGGGATTCACTTAAGGCGGATTTCGCGCCGAAATTATTTTTCGATTTAGTGCAACAGTCGGACAAGTTGTACCCCTTGACAATCTCGGAGCTGCGGCTGTCTGACACCGCGGTCTGTTACTGTGCACAGAGTGTCGCAGTGATGGGAGCGAGTGAAAGTCTCGAGCAAAAACTGCCGCAAGTTTCTGGGTCACAGCTGCTGTCTGTTGAAGAGTTTTTAAACAGCAGATCGGCTACTGACAAGTTAATAGATTCTCGTGCACATAAACTACAGCACAATCCATAGCAACGCCGCCTAAAATGGTTCGCATTGAATACTGATTCAGTCTGATTGTTGCTTTAACTGTGAGAGGGAGGAACTTGCTGCTGTTCATTTCGAGTCTCGGAGAATCGCTACCACCATTGCGAGTACTGCCACCCGTGGGTCTGGAACTATTGATATCCGTGCACCTCTGATGAGGAAAAAAAACTCCGAGTGAGAGCAAAGACTTTTCTGTTTGTGACATCAGGCTGTAATGTAAACCGAATCCAGCATGGTGAGGAAACTCCCAATTAATAGAATAGGCTGATAAAATTCCTCTCAATGTTAAATACACTAACGAATATTAAAACTAAGAATGAACAGTCACATGAACAGTTATAAAGCGGTATTTTCAGGACATGATTAGAAGCCAATGAAAATAATATAGTAAACTGTGAGGTCAGGCGTTGTACGTTTTCGGTAGCGGAATGGTCACCGAATGGTCGGAAAAACGGGTTAATGGAAGAATAACCAGAACATTTTCTTCACTACATGTTCTGCAGCTTTGGATTTGGATTTTAGTGTCACAAGTGCCGAGGTAGAATGAAAAATATTGTTCTGCGTACAGTCCAGTCAGATTGTTGCATTAATGAAAAACAGGATATACGATAGATGCACAATATAAATCTATAGGCACAGACATCGGGTGAGCATACGCAGTGTAGTATAATAATAATATTAATAATCTTTATTAGTGTCACAAGTAGGCTTACATTAACAATGCAATGGAGTTACTGTGAAAATCTCCATGTCGCCACACAAGGACAGTTCAGTTCATAAGAGGGTCATTCAGAAGTCTGGTAACAGCGGGGAAGAAGCTGTTTTTGAATCCAGCTTGTATGCCTGCTATTGCGGCTGCATTTACTTGTTGTGTTACTTCCTGTAACCGCTACATCACATCGTTAAGTATTGTTTTCAACATTTCTTTCGCGACATTGTTCAATTACAAAATGATACAAATGCTCCAAATATTTCTTTTCATTCTGTCTAGAATGTATTTAATGTGAATGGAATGGAACAGAACTTTCCCAATGCAGCACTATTACTTTCGGCTTTATACTTATTTCAATATTTTCAAATGAGAAAAATCTGCAGGTTTATCTCCCAATCTGTACCCAGTTCCATTCACAGTGTCACACTGCGACAGTGATTTTGTACCAGACTCCCTCTGGTTGCTGTCACTGTCTCTCAGTCCGCAGTACTACACCGCGCTGTCAGACAGCAACAGTTCCCGGATGTTGAAATTACCCTCACTCCTCGAACTGTCCAAAGATGCAGAAAATCGACTCCCCACGCCCACTGCTCTGGAAACATCTCCGTAATTAGGAATGTAGATCAAGAATATGGGGGCTTCGTCCCGGTCCTGACGGTACAATTGCAAATAATATGTACCAGCTGTGGTCGAATAGCTGAAATCAATAGTAATCAATTCTCCTTCAAACTTTGTCGCTGTAACAGGTTCCTGTGAAACCATATCTGCACCGATAGTACCTGCGAAAAATAGAAATCCGAGCTTAAACTTTGTATTACTTTGTTAGAAATCATGAAATCATGGAATTGTATATATTACAGTTAAGGGTGGATCACAATGTAAGTATCGCGAGCTGTCTGGAAATTGTGCCCCTTGGGAACTTACCAGTTAAGTGAGTTGCAGCTCTGATGAAAATGTAACAGGCATCTCAACATGTTCAGAGATGGTAGTGGTTTGAACTGTGAGTTGCAGCTGAATTGTTGCAGTCCAGAGTTCAGAAGATGTGAGTAATATCCGGCCTCACTACCGATTGGTTCATTCCCGACAGAGTCAGCAGGAGACACCCAATCAGCTCAAAGCTCCTGTGTCCGACATTTCATCCAATTAGATCCGTTTCTTTGTTACGTCAGAGCGAGGAGCCCGGAACCACTTGCACCTGTTTTCAGAACAATGAACTGAACACAAGAACATCAGATGATGAGGAGCAGGATCTGCAGTGGACGATTTGCCCCTTCACATGGGGGTGCTCTGCAATTGTACAGATCATAGTTGTTCGACCTGGAATCTAATTTCCTGCACCACCCTCATCTCCCTTATTTCCCCGAATATCGCCAAATCCAACATAGGTCTCGAAACAACTAAACGACGAACAACTGTCGCTCTCTGTGACACAGAAAGGGCGTGAAAGCGAATGTTGGTCCTATTATTGAGCGTATCTTTGAGACAGGGCACAGATGGATGCTATTTAGTGTTGTCATGACGGTGGCATTTGGAGAGCTGCTCGCAAAGCACAGAAACTACTATAAAAAGGGATTTAGCAGACAATGATACACGTTCAGCACTACAGAAAGAAATAATTAGGGCTAGCTGCTCTTTATAATATTGCTTTGTTTACATAAACAGTTCACAATCCAGGTGAAAGATCTAATTCAGTGAATTGAGGTGAGAGTGCTTTACCGGTTTTTGTACGGGTTGAGAGTCCCTCTGTAACAGTGTGGGGCTCAGAGCACAGAGATACACGGCAGAGTCAGAGACACGGACCCCGGTGATATTTAAAGGAATCGTTTTCTTATCCTTGTCTAAATCAGCAGAAAACCGGTCAGGGAAATCTGAAGACCTTTCTCCCTTCCCCGCACTATATTTCTTCAGTAGATATCTCGGAGCTTCCCCTGGATACTGGATGTACCAGAAGAGAGTCTCGCCAGTATATTTTGCTTTGTAACTGCAGTTCAATATTGCTGTCTGTCCTTCCTGAACCGTTAATTCAGGCGGATCCTGGGAAACCGAATCTTGGCCGCTGGTTCCTGCAACAACATATAGAATGTGTCAGAAATCTGTGAGTAAATATAACCCATGAAACACAGGAGGAGGATTTGAGCTCAGACTCACCGGGCAGCAAGACCATTATTATCAGTAAATCACACAGGGAGCACATGGTTCCTGATTGAACAGTAAAAAGCGACACTGTTTCAAATATGTTGCTGCTTGTAGTCTCATATCAAAGTGCAAACCCAGACCAGTGGCAAAGAGTAAACGCAGATCAATTCTTGGGAAACTGAGGGACGTTTGTCAGTACTACGATTGGCTGGTCTCTCAGCTCTGACGTCAGCTGAGGGCCAATCACTGTCAGGTGAGCGTTTATTAATGCGGGTTCTCTCCAATCACATTCCATCCCTGGCTGTGTGTTTGTCTTTCTCGCTCCCTTCCTCACATTGCCGTCATTCTGTCACTTGCTCGGTTGAAATCGTTTTCCTTCGACCTCAACTTTCACATCTTTCCTGAGGTAGATATTCCTCCCCAAAAATGTGAAAGATAAAATAAATATTTTAATATCAGTCTCACACACAGATATTAACGAGGCCATTCAGTGCACGAACATAATTAATAATTACTGTTTTAAAGGTACCCGGGATAAATAGTCATCCAACTCTACACCAAGATGCGCTTCCACTGGGGGTCTCTTGTACCGGTAAAGTACTGATTTCAGTCAGTCATCACTTGTACCCCAGGAAATATAAACAGTGACAACTCTGAATTTGAACACTTTTAAAAAGTGCTGCATGGTAGATTACCACCTGATCAAGAAGTTTCACAAATACAGATTGATGAAATGATCCTCCGGGATCGGCAGGTTTATATAAATTGGATCGGGAAATTATGGAATTTGATTCTGGGGTATAATGACCGTCAAATGTCCAATGGCCCAACAGTGAGAACCATTGACCTCATTGAGGGAAACCCATTCAGATGGAGCTGGATTGTCCCGTTTATTATCTGTACCAATGCAACTCCTTGTGCTTACTTGATACGGAAATTGCGCCAGTTTATGTATGAGCCCCGCCGGGCCCTCATTCACTGTGGGTCTCAGTGCGCAATAATACACGGCGCTGTCTGTCATCTTCAAATCTGTCAGGGACAAGTGAAAAGTGCTTTGTGTCGGGTTGAGTTTCCCGCTGAAGCGTTCAAAGCCGGGAGCCGTCTCGTTGAACCCATAACTATCGGCTCTGAGCAGATACTGAGGAGCTCGGTGTGGATACTGGCGATACCAGAAGAAGTAATAGCCTGCAGCTGAACTCGATACCGAATAACTGCAGGGTATGGCTGAATCTTCACCCTCTTCTGCGTCGACTCGTTGTTCTTCCTGAGACACCGAGTCTCCCTTACTCATCCCTGAAAAGGAAAAGCTGGTTAGAAGGAGAAATGTGAAGCGGATGAGCACCCGAAGATGGAAATAAGAACACATTTGGGAATTGGAGGATTCAGTACAGAGGTTCAATATAACCAACCTGTCATCAGGACAATAACCAGAGACAGGTAGAGTATCAGCCCCATGGTTCGAATCTGAACTCCAGATACAGAGACAGGTATCACTGACTGGACCAGCCCTGTAATTGGCGGAGATGAAACAATTAGCGAGATGTTATGAGTTCGAATCCGATTTCTTCGCTCCTCCCACCTACACGTCTTAAAGCGGCCGCTTCCTCTGGAACGGGTCGGTGATGTTTGATACGTGATCAGAGAGCGCCCTCCTGGGGACAGCACAACCGCCTATTGGAAACACACACGGCCACGTGCAACGACATGTACGAAAACATCATCCAGACATGCACAGACACTGCAATAAATTCCAACATTCGTTGACATGATTTTTGAGTGCATATTAGTCTGAGTTGCTAATGGTGAAAGTAAGTGAATATGTCCATCTCCCAGCCGCCTCGTTTACAGCACAGAATCAGCACAAACATAGACACGGAGACAGGTAAACACAGTGATCGACCCACAAACTGATCTCTCAAACAGACACACAGACAACCATTAAAGTAAATAAGCAGCCAGATTAACACAGCCATAGAAACACAAAGGAAAAATTCCATCAGAGACACTTTCAAAAACCTTGGACTTGTCAGAGCGAGCTTTCTGGGATGGAAATCCCTGAGGTTGTGTCAGTGCGGTAATATCATGTTGGATATTCATAGCGATCAAACTGCACATGTTAGCAGCATGAACATCCCGGAACTTGTTTCCTATCAACCGTGAGGATCGATTTATAAAAGCGACTATCCTTTGTATTACGTTATAAGTTGTATTAAGTTCGGGTTGGTTCACCCAGTCTCTCCATTAGTCCGCCCGTCCGACGGGTTCTTGAAAAAGATAAAATGCTATCAGCTTTAATATTCATTCCATCTGTCTGTCTATCTACGTATCTATCTATCGAGCAATCGATTGATATATCAATCTAATATATCGACGCAACCATCAACTTTCTATTAATTTTTCAGTCTGCTGTGTGGGTTAACCACAAATAGGAGTGGTTCCTGGAGATCGGGTCGGACAGTGAGTAACAGAAGCTCAATCCGCTGAGTTTATATTGTATCTGTTCAACCTCCAAATGTGAACTTTTCTGTTCTACTTTTATTGTCAGACCCAGAACAATGCTTCCACGTTCGTACTTCATATACATTTCTATGGAACGAAAGAGGTTAACATTCGTTTCCTTTTCTTCTGAATACGCCAAAGAATATCACAATTTTCACATTGAATAGGCTGCAGCTGACTGACAGCGCTGTCTGCTGAGGTCAACACACCAAGGCCCCGGGACAACTGGGACCACTACCCTGTCTGTGACGTAATTTGAAGAGAGATTCGTTCAAACCTGCCACCAGGTGGCGCATCCCACCGCCTGTCACGTTGCAACAACCAATACTGACTGACGCGTTCTCAATGTAACAACTGGTACAATTCAGACGTAACAATGAACGTCGTCTCACAGCTTCTTCGTTCAGAAACTTAGCTCACTGTTATGAGCAATCCTGCAGACAAAAGTTGCAGAATGTTTTAAATTAACGTGATCTTTGGCGGAATCTATCACTGAAAACAAGAATGCAGGTGCATCAAACAGTTTGGCGGGCAAGTGGTATGTTGCCCTTAATTGCAAGAGGACTTGCGAACAGGAGCAAGGCTATCTTACAGCAGATATACAGGGTATTGCTGGGCGTCACCTGGAATATTGGGAGCAGATTTAGACTCCTTACCTCAGAATGGAACTGCTTTCCATGGAAGCAGTGCAGTGACTGTTCATCAGAATGATGCCTGGGATGGCACGATTATCGTGTGAGGACAGATTGGATGAACCAGGCCTGATTTCCCTGGAGTTTAGCAGAATGAGAGGCGATCTCGTTGAAGTATAAAATTCTGATAGGGTTGGACAGACTGGATGCAGGGAAGATGTTTTCTCAGGGAGTGGCCAACAAGAGGTCACGGTCTCAGGGTGAGCCATTTAGGACAGAGATGAGGAGAAAGGTTTCACTCAAAGGTTTTGAATATGCTGAATTATCTACGACAGGTGGCTGCAGAGGGCAAATTACCAAATATATTTCTGAAGGAAATGAATAAAGTTCTCGTCTCTAAAGCCGACAAGGGGTATGGGACAGAGCTGGAGCCTGGAATCGAGATAGAGGACCACCCGATACACTTTTGAATGACGAAGCAGGCTCGAAGGAACGAATATCCGATTCCGGCTCATACTTTATATATTTCTAAGATTCTGGTTTTCTTATATTACGCAGGAACACCACACATTTTATTTTATGTTCAGCAATTTCTCTATTATTCCTGCACCAGATGTCACCCAAGGATTTATTTTACTGCTTTAGCAGAGAGTCGGTGATGATTCGATGGACTGAATGGCCTTCTGCATTATAAAGATCCGATGATTCTATGAGGTTGGAAGGCGTTGGGAGGAAAGGAAGCTCAAGCGTTAAGATTGGATATTGTGGATCGGAAATGAATGTGAAACACGTTGCAGAGCAGTAAATGTTCATTTCCTTTTCAGCATGTGGAATAATTAATCAGCATTGTAAGTTTGATTAATCTCACGTCAGGTTTAGATTGTTAGGGCCACTCAGTTGCACAAATCATCACATTGCAACGTGTGGTTCCCATGGCATCACATTCCTCCTTTCAAATAAGATAATCAAAAAAATAAATTAACAGCAATTGAGGCACTTTGCAATTTCGCTGACCTTAACTCATATTAATCTACAATTTAAATTTTGGGACCACCAGCGAAGGCTATGACCTGGTACATCAGTGGAAATGCTTTGGTAATACATTAAGCCGTGCGAGGATTTATTAAGGGAAAATAATGTTTAATTAAGTTGCTTGAATTTTCTGCTGAATAGCAAAGATGGTTGATCTGAGTATTGCTGTTGATGAACTTCCAAATGCCATTAGATAACGTGCTGCAGCGCCACCTTGTGAGCAATAATGGAGCTCCTGAGGTAAAATGGACAGTAGCAAGGTGGACACGAAATTTCCAGGAAACAACTAGCTGTAGGGATCAGCTGTTTCTCGGAGTGAAGGGACGTTGTGGTGAATTTTCCGGGGATCTATATTGCGGCCTTATATATGACACATTAATGACCTGGACCTTGTTTGATAGGGGAGATTTTTAACATCTGCGAATGATACACAATGTGACGGTGTTGCGAACCATCCGTAGGATAATGTACAACTTCAAAACAGCAAACACAGGAATGGGTGGGAAATTGGCAGATTAAAGTTAGTGCAGTAAAGTTTGAAGTAATTCATATGTCTTGCAGACCGCAGAAAGACAAAAGAAAATAAAGGGAATAATTCAAAAGGCAATGCAGGATCAGAGGGAGCTTTTACAAAGGGTCATCTGGACTCAAAACGTCAGCTCTTTTCTCTCCTTACAGATGCTGCCAGACCTGCTGAGATTTTCCAGCATTTTCTCTTTTGGTTTCAGATTCCAGCATTCGCAGTAATTTGCTTTTACCAGAGGGGCCTGTTTATATGTAGATAAATTACTGACGGGGATAGGACAGTTGAGAGCGCGGTCATTAAAACAAGTATTAAAGGACATTATCAATGGGTATATAAAATACAGAGGAATGGACGTTATGTTAAACTTGTATTAAATCCTGAACCGACAGAACTGAAGCATTGTGGGTATCACACTTACGGGACAATGTGAGTCATTAGGGTGGGTGCAGAAAATGCTCACGGGAATAGCTCCAGAGATGAGCAACTTCATCTCGGAAGATAGATTGGACAAGTTGCGACTATGTCCCTTGACGAGCAGGTTACGACGTGATCTGACGAAGATATTCAAAATCATGCGGGTTCCCTCCAGAGTAGATATGGAGGAACCTATCCCACTGGCAGGAGGGCCGAGTGCCTGATTGAAGGAATTAGGAAAATAAGCATGGAGACATAAGGAGAAACATTTTCACCCAGTGAGTTGTTAGGATGGACTGGACTCTTTGTTTGTGTCGCGGTGGCAGGGTCACTTGATGCTTTCAAAGCGGAATTAGATTATTATCTCAAAGGGAAAAACAATGCTAGACTGCGGGAAAAGAATGGTATTCAGCAAATCGCACCTATAGACGGTCAACACATACATATTTGTCCAAACAGCCTACTTCTGCACTGAAGACTCCCCTGACTATGGCAGTGGGTTAACTGTAATGTCACTGGGTCAGTAATTGAGATGTCAATCCTGCTACAGCTGATAGTGTGCTTTAAAAATGCAAATAGAGGCCCTGTAACTCAGCAGTTCGTGAGATTAGTAATCGCCAACAAATGTGGGCCTCGCCAATGAGGCCACATCTCATTACATATATTTTACAAATCAACAACTGCAGTAGCAACGTTTGGCCAGTTGATGGCAGTGACACCGTGATTGCTGACATTACATGAAGCAGAGATTGTCTCCATAGTTACTGCCAAGGACCCTCTCCCTATTCATATCTAACCAGACACCGTCTCTGATTCTATTACGTTAGGTCAGCTTTCTGATTTTATGACAGCAGGTCTCAGTTGTTACCTGTACTCGGCTCAATCTCAGCTGTTAATATGCTGAACCAAAAGCCGCTTTATATTGCACTAAGTACCCAGGAAGTTAGTACAGCATGGGACCATATCTCAGTTATTATTACAAATTATAACCTTTAATGTCACAAGTAGATTCACATTAACACTGCAATGAAGTTACTGTGAAAAGCCCCTCGTCGCAACACTCCGGCAGCTGTTCGGGTACACAGGGGGAGAATTCAGAATACCCAATTCATCTAACAGCACGTCTTTCAGGACATGTGGGAGGAAACCGGAGCACCCGGTGGAAACCCACGCAGACAGTGACGTGCAGACTCCACGCAGACAGTGACCCAAGCTGTGAATCAAACCTGGGGCCCTGACGCTGTGAAGGAATAGTGCTAACCACTGTAATAGTCCATGTCTCAAATGTTACTTCACTAGATTCAATCTCCACGGATACAAAACCAGAACATGTTACTGTTTGTATTACCTGAGGAACTGGTTCAGTTATTGCTTTACCGGAAGCTGCCACGTTCCTCAGGGTAGTGGTCTGGGCCCAACCATATCCAGCTGCTTCATGAATGGCCTATCGTCCATCACAGGACAAAAGTGAGCATGTTTGCCTTTGACTGCACAATGTTCAACACCTTTTGCGACTCATTAGATGCAATCCATGTCAGAATACAACAAGATCTGGACTATGTTCAGGCTTGGGCTAAAAAGCGGCAAGTACAGGTAATGTCCCGTTCGAACACGAGAAGATCTAACCATCTCCCCTTGACATTCAGTGGCATTACCATCGCAGAATCCCCATTATCAGCCTCCAGGGGGCTGCTGTTGCCCGGAAACTGAACTGGACTCGCCATATAAATACTGTTGCGACATGAACAGGTTAAAGGCGAGGAATGCTGCCGCGAGTAACTCACTTCCTGTCCCCAAAGCCTGTCCACCATCACCAGGGCACAAGTCAGGAATGTAATGGAATACTCTCCACGTGTCTGGATGAGTGCAGCTCCGACAGCATTCGAGAAGCAAGACACCATCCGGTAGAAAAGAGCCCGCTTGATTGCTAACCCTTCCAAAAACGTTATGTCCCGCCAACCGAGGAATAATGGCAGCTTTCTGTCCCACCTAAAAGATGCACTAGAGCAACTCAACAAGGTTCCTCCAGCAGCACCTTCCAAACCCATGACCACTGCCACCTGGAAGGACAAATGCAGCAGATACCTGGGATCACCTTCAAGCCACTCACCATCCTGACTTGGAAATATATTGCCGTTACGTCACTTTTGCTGGGTCAATAGGCTGGAATTCCCTCCCTGACAGCTCTCTGGCTGTACCTATACGTTAGGAACTGCAGCGATGATTTAAGAGGCAACTCACCACCACCTTCTGAAGGACAACAAGAGATCGAAAAGCAATGTTGACCTAACCAGCTACGCTCCCATCCCATCAATGAATTAAACAATACAGCGCAGATACAGGATCTGGTCCACTATAGACAGATATATATGCTAAAGTAGTGATCACACGAACTTGTCATGAGAGCAATAACATTTATTGATATATGCATTACGTAGGCATAAGAAAGTCAGCACCCGATCTAGCATTGGAATAAGCGTGTATTTGTGTGGTCATAATCGGAAAAATACTTTGTACAATAATAATTGGAATAGGTCAAAATAGCAATACAGGAAACAGCCTCTTAGAACCGACAGGGACAGAGTTCCCAGAAATAATAATAATAACCTTTATTATGGTCAAAAGTAGGCTTACATTAACACTGCAATTAATTTACTGTGAAAATCCCCTAGTCGCCACACACGGGCGCCTGTTCGGGCACACTGAGGGAGAATTCAGAATGTCCAATTCCCCTAACAAACACGTCTTCGGGGACGTTAATAATAATGGGGCTAAAAATAGAGAATCAAAGCATTAAAACCTGAATGGCAGATATGCTATTACTTTAACCATCACATAGTGTCTTTGTGTCCACCCATATTGTACACTTATTTTAAATGCAAATAATACAGAGATTTATGCAATTTAAAAAGTTACAACCTGCAGTGCATTATTGAACACATCATTGGCCCCGGTCTGATGATAAAGTACAGCCAATCAAAGTTATGTATAAAATAACCATGTGTATGTGTGAGAGAGAGAGACAGGCAGCGCCCATTGCATTGTCGCCAATGTTTCAGCGCCTATTGATATATCAGTTTTTCCCCAAATGCTTAATTACAGAATCAAGCACCATTTCAATATGGACTGGATGAAGTTAGTGTAATGGCAAAAAAAAACCGACATTGCTGGAATTTCGCTGCATGTCAGTCAGAATGTGAGGAGAGAAACAGAGTTCATGTTCCATGCCACTGACAGAATATCAGCACCAGATTCATCCACCTGAAACTAACTGTATTTCTCTCTGAAAATACGACCCGCCAGAGCAGCACATTTTGCCGAACTTCTGTTGCGGAGCTGTTTGACGTGGGTTCAAGTGTTTGGTGACCATGGAAGGAGTGTTCGTGCAACTGAAATGGGTTATTGAACAGCCTCCAAAATCCTTCACCCTCTCTACACCTTATTGTGAGAGCGGAAATAATATGAATGTATGAAAAACAAACGGATTTCCATCCCCTTTCTGATCTGCTGAGACTTTCCAGCACTTTGTGTGTTTATTTTAGATTTCTAGTATGTGTGGTGTGTTACCTTTGTACTAATGTAATGGGAAATGCAAAGAGGTTTTGTGGCCATTAATTCGTTAGTGACACTCTCACCCAAAACTCTCAATTCTCACGGTGATAGTTTGGATGAAAATACTTCTGTTTTTTGTATCCATTATTTTCTTCGACTCAACTGCATTGAGGGGACCATAAGACCAGAAGAAATGGGGACAAAAGTCGGCCATTCAGGCCTTCGTTCCCGCTTCACCATTTAATAGGTTCCCATTAATGGCTAATCGAACACTCACTAAATCCGCATTCCAGCATAAATTCCATGAACCTTTATTCCTGACTAGTTAAAACCTTTCGATCTCAGCCGTGCAAATGGTCAAGGACTCGGTCTCCACAGCTTCCTGGGGTAACGAATTCACAAGATTCATCACTCTTTCAGAGAACAAAACCTTCCTCAAATCCGGCTTATTCTGTGTCCCTGCCCTCTGGGCCTACACTATCCCATGAGTGGAAACATGCTCGCTCGATATACCCCGTCTACCCGCCTCAGAATCTAAAGGGTGAAGGACAGAACAACTCTGAACAATCTCTCGATCCAGCGAAAGACGGGTTCCTGGGACATCATTCTTTAATTAATTTCTTTCCAATTAGGGGCATTTGGCCTGGCCAATCCACCATCCTTCATGTCTTTGGGTTGTGGAGTGAGACTCGGGCAGAATGTGCAAACGCCACACAGACATGACCCGGGGACGGGATCGAACCCGGGTCCTCAACGCGGCGAGGCAGTAGTGCTAACCAGCGCACCTCCGTGACGCTCTCCTGGAACATCATTAAAGTTTACGTTCCTGCCAACATCGAAAAAAACAAGCAACTTCAATCTCATTGGATTTGACAAGGGATTTCCAACTGCCGGGGCACCGGGGTCAGACTGCCGGTCAGGGAAAATAATAATCACAGAGACCGGCTCCAGTGTATCAATAACAGAGACTGCCGCTCCCGGGTCAGACTGGCTTTTAAAGCAGGCCAGCAGCATGGTTCGATTCTCGTACCAGCCTCCCCGAACAGGTGCCGGAATGTGGCGACTGGGGGCTTTTCACAGTAAGTTCATAGAAGCCTACTCGTGACAATAAGCGATTTTCATTTTCAAAGACTAAAAGCCAACGTCTCATCACAGGAAGAATCCAGTGCCACAAATGTTAACGATAATTGCTCTTTGTCGAAACAAGTGCTGTTCACTGTTACTTTGTCCAAAGTAGTGGATTGCAAACAGCAACGAGCCTCTGAAAAATTCGTGGCAATTTTCTACACACACCCAGGTTCTGCTAAAAGACAGGATCAGCATAAAAGGAAAGCTGTGTAATGATTGCTTTTTATTCGGTCTCAATGAAGGACAGAGGTAGATACAGAAAAGGTGCTGGGACAATGATTATAGATGAACCACTCAACTGGTCCCATTCCCTCTCATCCTTCAGACCTTAATACCTTCAAATATTTATCCATCATTTTCCAAAGTTACTGTTAAATCTGATTCCATCATAATTTCCCCTTGTGTGTTCCAGTTTATAACAACTGGCTGTGTAAAAACAATCCTCCTGTTCAATACAGTAAATCTGTGTCCTCTGGGTACAGACCCTCCTGCCAGTTGTAATAGTCTCTCTCTAATTACTCTATTCAAACCTTGATTTTTTTTAGCAATTTAATTAAATAGACACACATAAAGATGGAGAAAGACACAGAGAGAGAGAGAGAGAGAGTGAAACTGAGCGAAGAAATGAGAAAGAGAGACGCGGGGTTGAGAGATAAAAACTGAGAAACAGTAAAAACAAATTACACACAGAGAGGGAGAATGATAAAATAGTGAAATGCAACAAGATATAATTTCCTGGCTTCAGAGAACCGGGGAAACTCAGTCACTGATCCACTGACCATCCAGTTATGTCCTGGAATGGAAGCTTTGAACAGATCACAACAGGTTCATTTGTAAATGTCACCGCAATGTGATCTGTGGGACTCTGCCCCTGACTCTGTGGACAGATATAAACCGCATTAACAGATGTTCTCACCAGATTGGGGTCTCTGGATTTATTTTCTGCTCAGAAGTGAGATGTGTGGTTTGGAACCGGCAGCAGAGAAACAGGAAGTTGTGTTACCTGAGAATGAAAACAGCAGGCGTCAGTTTCATGTTATCACCCTGAACAGTCTTCCTGCCTGTGAGGGTGAACTCACTCTGACAGCATCAAGAACACCCACACAGATTGCTTCCGGCCTCAGCATTACATTCACCTCCATTCTCATTCACTTTAAAAAGTTAGATTATGTGTTTAAAAACGCAATAACCGATCGGGAGATGCACAGATGATCTTCACTGGTCACAGTACAAATAATAATCTGGAGAGAAGAAGGGAAATTAAAACAACAATCTGTTAACCGAGGTTATACTAAAGTAGAAAAATTTGAAGTCACTTGATGTCTGAGAGGGAGAGAGAGAGAGAGGGAGGGAGCGGTTAAGTGAATGAGCTGGTGCCTTTTTGGCACAGAATTTTCCTCTGCTGACGTTTTAGTGCTTAATTGTTTTAGACATGAAGTGCCTTCAAGAAAAAAGATTTAAACACGAGGTGCCTGACCCGCTGGTGTGTGTCTTTGTAAGTGAGTTAAGTGTGAGAGAGAGAAGCGGGAACAACTGATTTAGGTGCAGCCTGAGACAGAGAAAGCGAGGTGAACCGATATGTAAGTAATTTGAAAGATTTATTTGCCTTTTCAATTGAATGGACAGCTTGATATTACTGTCTAGATCACTCAAGACAATACATTACAAGTAC
>NW_024055815.1:115327-203934 GCF_902713615.1 Scyliorhinus canicula | reverse complement strand
CTCATATGACAGTCCTGCCATCCCTGGAATCAGCCTGGTAAACCTTCGCTTCCGCCCCGACAACAAGCTGCCACAGCAGAGACAGCAACTGGGACTCTGAAGACAGCCACAGCACTCCTCTCTACCGCTCCGAAACCGCTGACCACACACACAGCGACTACGACCCCGACTCCAGTGATCCCTTGGAGATCACCTACATTAAAACACCAAACCCACACCCAGACCCACCGCCCAACTATGACGACCCCGACAACGTTCATACCGACTTAGATACCACGATTTGGCACCGAGACAACTCATGTAGACCCGTCCGGAATGACAAGAGGGACCCACGATCACACAATGCAACCATAGCAAGCCTGATCCATACAAGGGTATGGGATCCGGGAGACGAGGATGACTTTAAGTCTGACTCCTGACACGGCAACCCCTTTGCGACCCTGTTCGCAGAAGATGATGATTGAGGTGTCCAGATGATGTAAAAAGAGGAACCGCTTGAGAGATTAACGGTGTCCTTTTCTGATGGAACCTTTTTGTGTTTGTGTTGCATGTTTGTTTGTTTGTGTTTGTTTTTTTTCTTGAACAGCAGCTCTGCAGCCAGACACCAAGTTTGTCCGCAGAAACCTAGGAGAATTTGACAGACGCCTTATCAGCGAAAATGTCTGAAGCCCAGCCAGCAGGCATCTCGGCCGAAACCTCTGAGAGCTTGCTAGTTCCAGTTTCGTAACTGCTCTTCTGTTTGAAGGATGGAAGAGGCAACCCCCATGATGACTACATTCTTGCCCGTTCGTTTCAGGTCACTCAGGCAGTGGAGTAACGGCATTGAGGACCCGCCCTGTCTGAGGACCCCCCTCTGGTCAGCTAAGCTCGGGTATGGCACAGCACGCCCTACCCGGGGATTCCACCCAAATCTTACCCGTCGCGGCCCATACGCAACTCATTTAGCTAGTCTTGGTTCTAAAAGTTTGGTTTTGTTTGTTTTATTTTAGGTAGCCCTGATAAACATGAGTCACAGAGAGTGGCCAATCATAAAGGGAAACTTGGCTCAAGAGGACACACATACTAAAATTCAAGATATTAAGCGGAACACTAACAGACACTATGCTTGATCCCATAGCTTTCAGACGTTCCGAGGAGGGACCAAAGCAGGATCAGAGCAAGATCACAGCAGGAAAAGAGATCAGTGAAGAGAACAGAGCAGGAAGATGACGGCACCAACTGTATTTTTCGTTATCTTATGTATATTTTTGCGCGCGAACCCCCTTACCCCCACTCCACCGGCCGTTAATGTTTCACTTCCATAGACCACTCAAAGCCCAGTAACAAGTAGCAGTACCCCTGGTGTACCAAATTTCTGGCTTGGTACTCCTTGTCATACGTAGTGGACTCACTTTTGGCGATAGCAGTAATCTGCATCATAGTGCAGACCCTTCGGATGAGGAAATGACGAAGGAGAGCCTACCGCTCTCGTACCTTGGCGGTATATAGGATGAGATCCCCTATCTTCGGCTTCCACCAGTCCCCCGAACCACTTGAAATGCAATAAAGAATTTTCCGTGTCACTTTGTCAATAAAGATATGTGTATTTGTGTAAAGATGTCGACTGCCGAGTCAGGGAAGGTGAAATGTGAATGTTACTATTATTTATATTGTTAGGAAGTTTATATGCTTGTATGTTTTCAGTGAGTGTAGTTTATTTCAGATAGTTAGAGGTTCCAGTTTGTTGTTTTGTAGTGCATGTCCCCTTATGACATGGCGCCAAATAGAGATTGTAAGGTAAAATGTTTCTGCATAGTTGAGGAAAGTGCAGAGGCCATGGAACACGCTGAGGTCAGGAACGAAGACACAGTAGTTATGTGATCCTTCACGCTTTTGCGTTAGGATCACAAGGAGGGAGTGTAGCCACCGAAGTTGGCCACTTCCTGACCCAAAATGGTGATTTACAAAGGTTGCAGGGAAAACTGGACAATTATAAAGAGAAGCAGTTTGCGGAAGTTCATGTGTATTCTGGCTGCAAAGAAAGCAGACAGCACGGAAACCAGCAGTTTGCATATTAATGAAGCGATCCCCGGGAACAATGGATACAACGATTAGCTACAATTGGGACATTCTATGGCAGGTCAGACTTCCCGGCGCCAACGGGGTCTGAAACAAAAGGAAACAAACCAGTTAGGAAGGACCGCCACGCGATCAAGGGGCAGCCTCAGTATTGGGGGATTCGTACCAATCGATTGAGATGAGACCCAATCGATTGCCAGTGAGTTAGGGGTCCGCCCAAAAGGGCGCAAAGCCCCTGGGACCTATAAAAGTCAGGTCCCAAGTCCAGCTCACTCTCTTAGCCGGCCCTCCCAGCAGAACACCTTTGCTGCAGCTCTCTAAGAACTTGAACATGAGAAGGAGAGGCCTGGCCAACAGCTACACCGACAAGTAAGTGTCCAACCAACGCTCACTACGAGAATAGACACTCCTGACCCCTTAGCCCATACCAACTGGGAAGCCTGCAGTCTGAGGACAGAACAAGAGGCCATTGTTCCCTTATCCAGTGGGTTCCCTTATCAAAGATAAGTATTGGCTTATAGTGGTAGGAATAGATTAGTCCGCTAGTATTAGTTGCATGAGTATCGATTTACTGTGTAAATAATAAACGTGTTTGATTGAACCTTACTAACTGGTGTATTGAGTCATTGATCTGAACTTGAACGTCGTGGCAGCATCATAAAGATACCTGGTGACTCTAGAGCTAAGGAATAAAACAGAGCCAATTGAGTGTAAAGCACACTCACCCAGAACGAGCAACAGAACTTACGCTGCTGGCCTGCCCTGGTCTGCTTTAAAAGCCAGCTAATTAGCCCTGTGTCCTGCAGACTGGGTATCGCTGCAGGCCTGTTGTGTTGTTGAGCTGTTCCTTTAGTTGGAGTGACGCATTGTACAAACAAAATTTCTGGGTTGGACAGTAGCACATTGGTTAGCACTGTTGATTCACAGCACCAGGGTCCAAGATTTGATTCCTGCTTGGGTGACTGTATATACGGAGTCCTCCTGTGTCCTATGCACGTTCTCGCTGTGTCTGCATGGGTTTCCTCCCATGTCCAAAGATGTGCAGGTTAGGTGGATTGGTAAATGGGCTGGAGTTGATCAACAGAAAGGGACCCCAAATGAATATGTTTCAGTCCTGAATGTGAGTTAACAGCAAAATCCAACCACTGTGGTTACTTGTGACCTCGTTGGTGTCTCAACAGGAGGGATGAAGTGGTGAATCCCTTCCCACACTGGGAGCAGGTGAATGGTCTCTCTCCCATGTGAACTCGCTGGTGTGTCTGCAGGTGGGATGAAGTGATGAATCTCTTCCCACACTTTGAGCAGGAGAATGGCCTCTCCCCAGTGTGACTTCGCTGATGTACAGTGAGGTTAGATGATTGTCTGAAGCCAGTCCCGCAGTAAGTGCACCTAAATGGTCTCTCATCAGTGTGGACACGTTGATGATGTATCAGTTCCCCAGAACTTTTATAGCACTTCCTGCAGTCTGGACATTGAAATGGTCTCTCCCCAGTGTGAACCCGCTGGTGACTCAGCAGGTGGGATGACTGAGTGAATCCCTTCCCACACTTGGAGCAGGTGAATGGTCTCTCCCCAGTGTGACTGCGTCGATGAGTTTCCAGATGGGATGGGGAAGTGAATCCTTTCCCACAGTCCGCACATTTCCACGGTTTCTCCTCAGTGTGACTGCATTTGTGGCTTGTGAGGACTGATGATTGACTGAATCCTTGTCCACACACACAACATGTGTACGGTTTCTCCCCACTGTGAACAATGTTTTTTCCTTCCATGTTTAAAGTACGATAATATTCAGGATATGATAAATTGAAGTCTCTGTCAGATCCTGATGTGATGCTTGGTTTGAGTTTCCTGACTTTGAATCCTCCCCTTCGAACACCCTGTGAAACTGGTGTAAAAACAGAAAATAGGGAGTGAGAGAGAATCCACAAACCACAAAGGCAGGTTGTGAAATTGAGCTGAATGAATCTGGTCACTTGTGGGGTCGGCTCTCGGACAAAGTGACCATGAAAACTGCTGGATTGTCATAAAAACCCAACTGGCCTCTTTGGGAGGAGAGAGAAAGAGGTGAAGCCATATTAAGAGAGTAGTTGGCAAAGCAACCACGATCTTGAGCTTCATAAACAGTAATATTGATACTGAAACTATGCTTCTGATGGCACAGTGATTAGCACTGCTGCCTCACAACGCCAGGGACCCGGGTTCAATTCCGGCCTTGGTGACTGTGTGGAGTTTGCACTTTCTCCCCGTGTGTGCGTGGGTTTCCACCCGGTGCTCAGGTTTCCTCCCACAGTCTAAAGAAGGCCAAGTTAGGTGGATTGACCTTGATAAATTGTCCCTTAGTGTCCAGGGATGTGCAGGTTAGGTGGGGCTGTGGGGTTACAGGGACAGGGTAGTGGTGTGGGTCTAGACAGGCTGCCCGTCCAGAGAGTCGGTGTAGACTCGATGGGCTGAATGGCCTCCTTCTGCACTGTAGGAATTCTATGGTTCTAATTCTATTCAATGAATCTTTATAAAGCTCTGGTCACCACTCTTCAGGAAGGCTGTGAAGGTTCTTGGAGAAGGTGCAGAGCAGATTTACCAGAATGGATCCAGCAAAGGAGGTTCAAAAAAGATTTGATTCAGGGACACAAGATTATGCCACATTTCCATCGGGTGGACAAAGAAACTCTGTTTCCATTCATTGATCGTACAAGCACTAGGTAGACAGATTTAAAGTTTTGGGTAAAACCTGGATTGATCTATACAAGATTCAAGAACGAGGGTATCACTGTTGCAAAGTATGGAGTCACCCATTTCAGGTGGAGATGAGGATTTTTTATTCTAGAGGGTTGTAAAACTTTGGAAATCACGTCCTCAAAAGGCAGTGGAAGCAGAGTCCTTGAATATTTTTAAAGCAGAGCTGGATAGATTCTTGATGGGCAAGGGGGGTGAAAGGTCATCAAGGGTAGGCAGGAATGTGGAGTTGAGGTGAGAATGAGATCAGCCGCAGTCTAATTGAATGCTGAGCAGGCTCAAGGGACCGAGTGGCCTGATCCTAGTTTGTATGTAAAAGGTACAGGAGATATGAGGAGATATGAAATATGTTTTTGCACAGCGAGCGGCAATAACCTGAAACTTGCTGCCGATCAGGGAGTTTGAAAATAGACACAATGAATCATTTAATTTCAAAAGGAAATTGGACAGACATCTGAGGGAAATAAACCTGCGAGGATACAGGGATGGAGCTGGAGAATGGCACTGACTGGATTGCTGCAGAGAGCTAGCATGGATTCAATGGGCCGAATGCCATTCTCTGTGCCATCATGTCTCTGACTGTTTTGTGTAATCTAGTTTTGTAATTTAACCTCGGAGGGTTCAGATATCACTCAGGTAAATCTGTGCTACACTCCCTCCGAGGCCATTCTATCCTTCCTCAGGTTTGTTGCCTGGAACTGAACACAGTTCTCCAGGTTTGGCCTAACCAGGGTTTGTGAATCTCGGGGCTTTTCCAGTCACACTGAGACCTGAAATCTTCCCTCACAGACAGAACAGACAAACCTTTTACCTTCCACACCCAGATGCTGCTGAAATTCAGTTTCTAATGAATCGAGTGACTCTGTCAGATCACGATGTGACGTTTGGTTTGCGTTTCCCGTCTGTTAAACCTCCTCTTCCAGTATCCTGTAAATTTACAGAAACCTCACTGTCAGTTTAGGATAGAAATTCACAACATTCTCTCCTCGCCAACTTTGATTAAATGTATTCCTGGAGGTTTGATCACATGACCTGCCCCCATCCTCCAGCCATTAATCGGTCGACACATCCATCCTTGTGACACACTGCCTTCCTCGGCCAAATGGGAACAGGACTCATTACCTTACAGGACAGTGATTGACTGTCAGCCAATCAACCTTTATCCCATTTTCAATATCTGAAGAGAAATATTCAAAAATCTTCTTTACTGTCCCAATGATTTTCTCGACACCCAGGTATGAATCTCACCAAGGCAGAAGGTAAAATTTGATTTCATTCAAAGTTTACTGATGACAATGGAACCATTGTCGATTGTTGCAAAGACCCATCAGGTTCACTCCTGTCCTTCAGTGAAGGAAATCTTCTATCCTTACCTGGTCTGGCCTACATGTGATTCCAGATCCACAGTCAGCTGGTTGACTCTTAAAATGCTCTGAGATGCACTCAGTTCAAGGGCAATTAGGGATGGGCAGTGAATGCTGGCCCAGCCAGCGACACCCACATCCCGGGAATGAACAGAAAAAAAAATCTGCCATCCTTACCTGGTCTGGCCGACACGGTTCCAAACCACAGCAATGTGGTTGATTCTTTAAATGTCCTCCGAGATGGCCGAGCCAGCCACTCGGTTTGAGGGAAATTAGGGATGGGCAATAAATGTTGGCCCAGCCAGTGACTCCCACAAATGAATAAAATCAAATCCTGGAGACTCCAGTCAGTCAATCTGGGAAAGTTGGCAACCGGTCCAGGCTCGCAGCACATGCGCCCTGCGGCACCTTGTCCTCTGTAAAGATGGCAGCTGGTAACCCGGGCCTGTCACCGCTCAGCTCTCACTCTATTCGGTGCCCGTTAAGACCGCACCGTTAACATTTTACTCGGGAGTTGAAGCCTCCTCAGGGTTTTTCTGAAGCCTCCCCAAGTCACTCCGCAGCTTCTATTGCTTCCCGGCTACCCACCGGCTCCATTTCTTTGCACACATGAAGTGTGTGGGTGATCTCCCTCTGAACTGCACATTAGATTAATTAATGACTAACTCATATTTATTCTTATCCAATGTAAACATCTTCCACTTGTCTATCATATCAAACCTTTTCATAATCTTGCAGGATCAGGCCATCCTTCATTCCCTTTTCCAAAGAAAAGGTGATGCCCTGTCCAATCTTTCTTGCTGGGTATAACCTGCCAGTTCAGGCATAATTCAAATATCTTTTCCTGCATCTTCTCCAGTCCTTCGAGATCCATTTTACAATATGGAGACTTTAACTAATCTGAGCAGCAAATTCACCGTTGCACCAAATGCCTGTGTGTTGCAGCATTTTAGTCATTTTACTGTTAGCTGAATGTAAGATGGGACAGAACAAGATCCAACGAGCCAGTCTGTAACTCTGCAGAGCATCTACAAACTTGCCTCTTCCACTCACTGCTAAACTCTTAACCTGTCAGCTGTGGCATTAAGAATAATGTGTCAGAGAAAGACTGGATTTCAGCTCGGTGACACTGGGCCTGACTAAATTAGTTCACAGGATTGTTGAGCTAATGTATCCATATCATAAAATGGATCTGGAAGGACTGGGGACGATACGGGAAAGTATATCAGAATGACGCCTGAACGGGCAGGTTACAGCCAGCAAGAAATGCAGTGGCTCGAGGATCCATATAGGCTCCCCCCGCTTCCATTTCATGTGTTTTTATGAACATCACTGTAAACCATTTCCATGCAGATACAACAGATGGAACAAACACCAGTTCATCGCCTTCCTTCCCATATTCCAGGATTCCAAACACACTTTCCAGGTGACCGTGATTTATTTGTACTTCTTGCCATCCAGTGTTGTGTATTCACTGCTCACGATTTGGTCTCCCCTACACTGAGGAGATTAAATCTGGATTGGGTGACTGTGGAGCATCACCATTCAGTCTGCAAACATAATCCTGAGCTTCTGATCATTTTAACATTTTAATTCCCTACCCCACTCCCACTCTGTCCACAGCCTCCTGCACTGCTCCAATAAAGCTCAAAGGAAACTCGAGGAGCAGAACCTCCATACGGACATTGACCCAGGGCCTTGTTTCAAACTCGGGTCCTCAGTACCGTAGTTTTGTAAACTCTTTTACGGGACAATAGAAGGTTTGTATTCGGTAAATTGAGACTAAATATTGCATCAAGGTCGGACAGAAGTCAGTTGATTCATCAGACCCTGAATATCATCATTCGAATGTGGAAGGAGAAATGTTTCTCTGTTCTCAATGAGAAAAGATTTCAAACATCAGTGTGACTGGAAAAGCCCGAGACTCACACAACACACACCCGAGTGAGAGAGTTCCAGTGAACTGACTGTGGAAACATCAGTGTAACTGGAAAAGCACCGAGACCCACACAACACACGCCCGAGTGAGAGTGTTCCAGTGAACTGACTGTGGAAAGAGCTTTAACCAGTTACACAGTGAGGAGGCAGTGGTGTAGTGGTATTGTGGCTGGACTAGTCATCCATAAACCCAGGATAATGATCTGGGGACCCGGGTTTGAATCCTACTACCACAGCTGATGGAATTTAAACTCAATAACATTTCTGGAATTAAAAGTCTATTAAACCAGCTGGTTCACTAATGCATTTTCGGGAGGGAAATCTGCCGTCCTTACCCAGTCTGGCCTACATGTGACTCCAGACCCATATCAATGTGGTTGACTCTTACCAGCCCTCAAGGGCAATTAGGGATGGGTAATAAATGCTGGCACAGCCTGCGACGCCCATGTCCAATGCATTAAAAAAATTGTTTCACTAATTGTAACTCAATTAATGATCACCACTTATTTAATCATCTGTTGCAGACTTTTAGCTAATGAATACAGTAATTTTTAATGAATACGGGGCACCATATGGCGCAGTGGTTAGCACTGGGACTGCGGCACCGTGGACTCAGGTTCGAATCCCGGCCCTGGATCACTGTCCGTGCGGAGTTTGCACATTTTCCCCATGTCTGCGTGGATTTCAACCCCACAACACAAAATTGTGCACGTTAGGTGGATTGGCCATGTTAAATTGCCCCTTAATTTGGAAAAAAAATAATCAGGTACTCTAAATTTATACAAATAAAAGATAAATTGCCTGATCAAGGATGAGGTTCTGTTTCTCAAGTTTCCTTTGAGCTTTATTGGAGCAGTACTCTAAATTTATATGGAAAAAATACTTTTCACTGTACCTCACTGAGCCTTCTTCAAAATTCTTCAATCATGGGAGGTGGGGGTCACTGGCTGGACCAGCATTTACTGCTCATTCCAATTGCCCTTGAACTGCGTGTCTTGTGAGGCTATTTCAGAGGGCACGTTCAAATCAACCACAACATTCCTGTGGATCTGGAGTAATGTGTCAGCCAGGCCACGTAAGGAGAGCAGATTTCCTGAAGGACCCGACGGGTTTTTACAACAATCGACAAAGTCACCGTTAGACTTATACTTTGAGACTTTTATTCAATTTCAATATCTGTCATAGGCAGATTTGATCCCAGATCCCCAGAGCATTAACCTGGGTCTCTGGATTACTAGCCCAGTAACAATACCATTACTCTACTGCCTGGCCCACAGTCTTGGCAGAGTATGATGTCTTGTAACTTCACAAAATTACAAAGTAATTTATTTTTTCAATCAAATTCTGATAGCTCTGCAGTTTCTGGAAACATTTTGGTTGAAGGTGTTATTTTTTAAAAATAAAGATCTAGCCGTTGCAATATGATTACCAAATACACCAATTCACTAATGATAATTAATGTTCACCACTGAATAATCATAAATGTAATTATTGTTTTGTGGTATGAAATCAATACATGGTTAATATAGAAAAGGTACAGAAGGGGAAATGGCTGCAGAAAGCCACGTGTTAGAGGTATAAAAGGGCTTCCTTGACCTTGTTACCAATAACAGTGAATACACTATGAAAATAACAATTTTAAAACTAAATGTGATTACACATGCGTAATTACAGCTTCTTACATTACATCAGTGAATATGTTTCAAAAGTACTTCATTGGCTTTAAAATACTTCGGAAGGTCCAGTGGCAGTGCAAGGTTTTATAGAAATGTACATTTATTCAAGTAGCCCGCAAACTAGGATATACCCCTGTCTCTGTAAGACTTAATTACCTGCAAATGCTCGCATTCAAAGCATTGTTTTGCATCTTTGACTATATATATGTTTCTAGAACATACCTCTTCATTCACCTGAGGGAGGAGCAGTGCTCTGAAAGCTCGTGTTTGAAACAAACCTGTTGGACTTTAACGTGGTGTTGTAAGACTCCTATCCTGACAAGTGTGAGGTTGTCCATTTTGGAAGGACAAATATGAATTGACAAATCTCCTGGCCCCGATGGGCTACATCCTAGAGTTCTGAGGGAGGTGGCTGAAGAAATAGCGGAAGCGTTTGTTGAGATCTTTCATAAATCACTGGAGTCAGGGAAAGTCCCGGACGATTGGAAGATCGCTGTTGTAACCCCCTTGTTCAAGAAAGGATCAAGACAAAAGATGGAAAATTAATCGCCAATTAGCCTAACCTCGGTCGTTGGTAAAATTCTAGAATCGATCGTTAAGGATGAGATTTCTAAATTCTTGGAAGAGTAGGGTCGGATTAGAACAAGTCAACATGGATTTAGTAAGGGGAGGTCGTGCCTGACGAACCTGTTAGAATTCTTTGAGGAGGTGACAAGTAGGTTAGACCAGGGAAACCCAGTGGATGTGGTCTATCGGGATTTCCAAAAGGCCTTTGATAAGGTGCCACACAGGAGGCTGCTGAGTAAGGTGAGGGCCCATGGTGTTCGAGGTGAGCTACTGGCATGGGTTGAGGATTGGCTGTCTGACAGAAGGCAGAGAGTTGGGATGGCAGCCGGTGACCAGCGGTGTCCCACAGGGTTCAGTATTGGGGCCGCAGCTGTTCACCATATATATTAATGATCTGGATGAAGGGACTGGGGGCATTCTAGCGAAGTTTGCCGATGATACGAAGTTAGGTGGTCTGGCAGTTAGTGCTGTGGAAGTGGGGAGGCTGCAGAAGGATCTAGACAGTTTGGGAGAGTGGTGCAGGAAATGGCTGATGCAATTCAACGTGAGAAAATGTGAGGTCTTGCACTTTGGAAAAAAGAATCCAAGCATAGACTACTTTCTAAACGGTGAGAAAATTCATAAAGCCAAAGTACAAAGGGATCTGGGAGTGCTAGTCGAGGATTCCCTAAAGGTAAACATGCAGGTTGAATCTGCGATTAAGAAAGCGAATGCAATGTTGTCATTTATCTCAAGAGGGTTGGAATATAAAAGCAGCGATGTGCTACTGAGCCTTTATAAGGCTCTGGTTAGGCCCCATTTGGAGTACTGTGTCCAGTTTTGGGCCCCACATCTCAGGAAGGACATACTGGCACTGGAGCATGTCCAGCGGAGATTCACACGGATGATCCCTGGAATGGCGGGTCTAACATATGATGAATGGCTGAGGATCCTGGGATTGTATTCATTGGAGTTTAGAAGGTTAAGGGGAGATCTAATAGAAACTTACAAGATAATACATGGCTTAGAAAGGGTGGACGCAAAGAAACTGTTTCCGTTAGGTGAGGAGACGAGGACCCGTGGGCACAGCCTTAGAATTAGAGGGGGTAAATTCAGAACAAAAATGCGGAGACATTTCTTCAGCCAGAGAGTGGTGGGCCTGTGGAATTCATTGCCGCGGAGTGCAGTGGAGGCCGGGACGCTAAATGGCTTCAAGGCAGAGATAGATAAATTCTTGATGTCGCGAGGAATTAAGGGCGACGGGGAGAATGCTGGTAGGTGGAGTTGAAATGCCCATCAGCCATGATTGAATGGCGGAGTGGACTCGATGGGCCGAATGGCCTTACTTCCACTCCTATGTCTTATGGTCTTATGGAATGCGGAATACAGGGTTAACGGAAGGGTTCTTGGCATTGTGGAGGAGCAGAGAGATCTTGGGGTCGATGTTCATAGATCTTTGAAAGTTGCCACTCAAGTGGATGGAGCTGTGAAGAAGGCCTATGGTGTGCTAGCATTCATTAGCAGTGGGATTGAATTTAAGAGCCGTTAGGTGATGATGTAGCTGTACAAAACCTTGGTAAGGCCACATTTGGAGTGCTGTGTGCAGTTCTGGTCACCTCATTTTACGACGGATGTGGAAGCTTTGGAAAAGGTGCAAAGGAGATTTACCAGGATGTTGCCTGGAATGGAGAGTAAATCTTATGAGGAAAGGTTGAGGGTGCTAGGGTTTTTCTCATTAGAATGGAGAAGGATGAGGGATGACTTGATAGAGGTTTATAAGATGATCAGGGGAAGAGATAGAGAAGACAGTCAGAGACTTTTTCTCCGGGTGGAACAAACCATTACAAGGGGACATAAATTTAAGGTGAATGGTGGAAGATATAGGGGGATGTCAGAGGTAGGTTCTTTACCCAGAGAGTAGTGGGGGCATGGAATGCACTGCCTGTGGAAGTAGTTGAGTCGGAAACATTAGGGACCTTCAAGCGGCTATTGGATAGGTACATGGATTATGGTAGAATAATGAAGTGTAGATTAATTTGTTCTTGAGGGCAGCACGGTAGCATTGTTGATAGCACAATGGCTTCACAGCTCTAGGGTCCCAGATTCGATTTCTGGCTTGGGTCAATGTCTATGTGGAGTGCTGCACATCCTCCCCGTGTGTGCGTGGGTTTCCTCCAGGTGCTCCGGTTTCCTCCCACAGTCCAAAATGTGCAGGTTCGGTGGATTGGCCATGATAAATTGCCCTTAGTGTTGGGTGTGGTTACTGGGTTATGAGGATAGGGTGGAGGTGTTGACCTCGGGGAGGGTGCTCTTTCCAAGACCCGGTGCAGACTCGATGGGCCGAATGGCCTCCTTCTGCACTGTAGATTCTGATAATCTAGAATTAATCTAGGACAAATATTGGGCACAGCATCGTGAGCCGAAGGGCCTATTCTGTGCTGTATGTTTCTCTGTTCTATCTGTTGGATGAAGCGGAAGGTTTTGTTCCAACTCAGGGGGCGGTGCTGGAGGACTAACCGGGAGCAGCTGGTCCTCCAGCCAATCAGAATGAATGGGAGGCGGAGCAAAGCCGGGACACTCGCTCCGTACGCGTTCTCTCGGCCACCCGGGCCTGTCTCAGAGAAAAGCCCGAGCACCTTTCGCTGGTTCAACTGCCATATCCGAGATTCGTATTCTGGGTGACACGGAGTGTTTATGAAGCCTCCCGACCCATCCGCCGGGCCGGCTCCATCCCTCCCTCAGGACTCACCGAGCGGGATCTGACCAGGAATCTCCAGCCCACCGTCTGAATCCTGAACTGCACTCGGCACAGCGCATGCTCCACCTCACGTGGGAGACGGGGCTCAGACCCCGCCCCTCATTCACTCCGATTGCTTGGAGGACCCGCTACAACCACTCGGTCCTCCAGGCCCATCCTTCTCTTCCTATTGGATCAGAGCTGCCGTCAATCATTCCCAGGGCATTGTGAGCTGGGGCATGCGCAGTGCCGATGCTGGACTCGGCCGGGTGGCTTCACTACTTTAGTTTATGTCTGATGTTGATGTTCGTTTTTTGTAAAATTTATTTTGTGAGTTTTGAGACCTGCACATTTATGTTTATATGCAGGATTAAGCCAGCATCTGCCTTAGCATGATGCTGGGTGTGAAAAGAACTAAGCAAAAGAACATAAAGTAAATAATGGATAAAACAAAAGAAGGAGGTGCTGCTAAAACAACGAGTGGAGCACAACCCAAATGGAACAAGAAAGGGAACAGAAACTTATCTAAAACCCGTCAAATTAGAGTGTGAAAATCAGGGTAGATAAGGCAATCCAACCCCTGCGGTGCCCACCGAGCACGGAAATCTTCCAGTGTGCCCATGGACACCACATGCTCCCTCTCCAGGGACAGCCGGCCACGAACGAGGCCGCGGAAGAGGGGCAGACAGTAGGGCTGGACGACCCCCTCGCTCGCCCGCTGCCTGGACCGATAAATGGCTAGTTTGGCCCGGCCCAGGAGCAGGTTCACAAGGAAGTCCTCCGCCTTCCCTGCCCCTCGCCGCACCGGATGTCCATAGATCAGGAGCGTGGGGTTGAAGTGCAAACAAAACCTCAACAACAACGTCAAGAAATCAAAGAGGGGGTGCAGCCTGGGACATACAACATAAACGTGCTCCACGGTCTCCACCAGACCGCAAAAGGAGCAGGTCTCTGGCAGAGCCGCGAAGTGGCAGGTTTCACTGAAACCCGGTGGAGGCTCCAAACCCCAATAAGAAGTTTCCGGGCCCGGGTTTGCATCAGTGGCCTTCTCCCGGTGACAGACCTGAGTTAACGGCCACCAACTTTATAGACGCTGCAAACCCGCAGGGGGCAAAACATCAGAGATAGAGTTTGTTGTGAAACCAATGGGATATTGTAAAACAGGAGGTCAGGGTTACAGTCAACAACAACATCTATTTACATAACACCTTTAACATCATAAATCATCCCAGTCAACTTCACAGGAACATCATAAAACAAAGTGAGACACCCAGACACAAAAGGAGATATTAGGACAGGTGACCAAAACTTGGTCAAAGAGGTGAGTTTTAAAGAGTCTGAAAGGAGGTAAGTGAGGTGGAGACAGGGCGGTTCAGGGAGGGAATTCAGTGCTTGGGGCCGAGGGAACTTAAAACCATGGCGGAGTAATTAGAATCGGGGGTGTGCAAGAGTCCAGGATCAGAGCTGTGCAGATATCTCAGGGGGTTGTAGGGCTGGAGGAGATGACAGACACAGGAAGAGACAAGTCCACAGAGGGATTTGAAAACAAGGGTGAGAATTGACTGGGAGCGAATGCAAGTCTCGGAGCACAGGGATCACAGGGGAAAGGAACTTGCTGTGAATTAAGACATGGGTAGCAGACTTTTGGATGGCTTTAAGTTTACAGAGGTAGAATGTGGGAGAGCAGCCAGGTGTATAATGGAATTGTCGAATCGGGAGGTTACGATGGTAAATTGCCGTATTATCTAAAAGGTTAGGGGGGGGGGTTACGGGGATAGGTGGAGGCGTGGGCTTAGTTTGGGTTCTCTTTCCAAGAGACAGTGCTGATTAGATGGGCCGAATGTCCTCCTGCACTGTAAATTCTATGAGGTCAGAAGCTCATATTGGATCAAGTATGAAACCAAATTTACAAAGAGTCTGGCTAAGTCTCAGACTGTGCCAGGGAGAGGGATAGAGTTGGTACGTCAGGAATGGAGTTTGGAGCAGGGACCGAACAGTGGATTCCGTCTTCTCCATATTTGATTGAAGTTATTTAGTCAGTAGGAAGCGAACCAGAATGGACCCTGAGTCTGATATCCGGTATAACTTAGTTCGAGTGGGCGAGGAAGAACAAAGGAAACCCTGGAAGATTTGGAGAAACGACCTTCGCGATTGCTCATCAAATCTCCACATGGTCAGTTCTGGACACAAGGTTCACCTCTGTTATTCTGTCGGCTCAGTCAGGGTGATTCAGATTAATGTCTGTCACAACTCATGAATGAAGTGACTTATGAAGAATATTCTTACCTCTAATTATATAACTTTGGTAAAAGGATACAGAAATAATGGTCTAATACTTTATTTGGATTTCAGCCCAGGGAGGAGGGAGAGTGTGTGGGACAGGGATTTATACCTTTGGGGAAAGAAGAGAGACTAAAATATTCCGCTAAAACTGGAATTAACTGTTCAGAATTTCTGTCCCATACTGATAGGGTGGAGGTGTGTACTTGAGAAGGGTGCTCTGTTCAAGGGCCAGTGCAGACTCGATGTGCCGAATGGCCTGTTCTGCACTGTAAATTATATGATTGTGGAAGTTGGATGTTAAATAGTTTCATGAGAATTGGCTCAAAGGAGCAACGGGTAAGTCTCACAGACAAGATGAGCACTGAGAGAGCATGATGGGAAACAACAGGTAAAGAGGGGAAAGATGTGAGTTCAGAATTTGGACAAGAAAGTCCTTGAGGCAGTTCTTGAGTGGTTTAGTGGAAGAGGAGCTGTAGAATCAGCTGATCGGATTGTTTCAATGGGTGGGGTTTCCAAATCCTTGCTGCTGGCTGGATCTTCCAGTCCCACAGATCGCTCAGTCCGCTGTTCCGGTTCATTGGTTGTCTCATTGGGTTCGCTGTAGGCCTCTTGGGGTCTGTGGAAAAACTCCCGGTGCCTCATTCGCCTGATGAATTCGCTGGAGCGGAGAAACTATGACATCTTCTTTGCAGCCTTCAACACATCATCGATGAAGACAAACATCTTGCCAAGACCATCAACACTGCTTGCCTCCAAACAACCGCACAACCTCAGACCATTGATTGCAGCAAACTACCCAGCATTCAGGAGAACAGCGATCTTGACACCACACAACCCTGCCATGGCAACCTCTGCAAGACGTGCCAGATCATTAACATGGGTACCACCATTACACGTGAGAACACGTGTAATGGTGCGACTCGGCCAAAATTATATACTTCATACTCTGCAGCAAAGGATGTTCAGAGGAGCAGTACATTGGCGAGGCCAAACAGATACTGCGACAACGGACGAACGGACATCGCGCAACAATCGCCAGGCAGGAATGTTCCCTTCCAGTCAGCAAACACTTCAGCAGTCGAAGGCATTCAGCCTCTGATCTTCGGGTAAGCGTTTGGCCTTCAGGACGTGTGAGAACGCAGAATGGCTGAGCAGAAACTGATAGCCAAGTTCCGTACACATGAGTACGGCCTAAACTGGGACCCTGGATTCGTGTCACATTACATGTGCTTGTGAAATCCTGCCAACTGTCCTGGCTTGAGACAATTCACACCTCTTTAACCTGTGATTATCCCTCTCTCTAGTCGCACCGTATGGACCTGTAAAGACAATTACCTGCAAAGACCCGCATTCAAAGTACCAATTTGCATCATTGAATTTTTCTACATATTTGTTTGTGGAACCCACATCTTCATTCACCTGAGGAAGGAGCTGCACTCTGAAAGCTAGTGATTCTAAACAAACCTGTTGGACTTTAACCTGATGTTGTAAGACTTCTTACTGTGCCCACCTCAGTCCAACGCCAGTATCTCCACATCATAAATGAGAAGTATTTAATGCTTCTGCTAGTTTTGAACCAGACACCTTTTGCGCGTTAGGTGAATGTGATAACCTCCATGCTACAGAAACAGCTGGAAGCACAGTACCAATGGGCCTGTGCAACGTTCAACTGCACAGTCTTGCTGCAGCTTTCAATGGTTCGGCTGGGAGGCCAGGTCACTTATTACATGAAGACAGCTGTTCCTTTAAAACAGATGTCTCAATTTGTAAGACCATAAGATATAGAACTTATATTGAACTTTAGCATTTGTTCAGTAAATATCTAACAGAACAATGCTCTCTGTTCAATCATTAATGCATCATTCTTATCTTCCTACAGAAAATTTCCACCAATTTTACTCAACATTTGTTTATTTAATGTTGAACATCTGTATATTTACTTGTTATATATGACTTAATTTTGAATTGAATAGCTCTAGAGTCTTCACCCTGAGTAACTCTGAAATATATACCATTGAATTGCAAACATGACTGACCAAGAAAAGAAACCTTTTCACTGGGTAACACAAATCCCATGAATCTTTGTTCAGTTTGACCACAGACAGCTTTCAAACAAAGTCAAATATAGTTAAATGGAAGTGAATTGAGAATTATGTGATGCTTATATTTGACCCCTCTGTGTTTTGGTGTGAAACGTTTTGCAGCTTAAATACCGTTCATGTATAAGAAAGGAGGGGTGACAGCAAATCCGCACTGAGCCTGGATTTCCTCATCTCCCTGAGTGGCTTTTCCTGTTTCTCCACCATGAAGGCCAAATCTTTCAAAAATGTGGTTCAGTTAAATCTCTAACATTTCCTCTAATTCAGTTAGTGTATCATTTGTACACACGGTAAGGTAACGATCAGAATGCTGTACAGACTAAGTTATCACAGAGTTACATTGGACTCTCTTGGAATTACGCTTATGTGCGACTGGCCTCGTGTATGCCTAACGACCTTCTGCTGGTAGCCGGATGTCACCTGACTGATGCCTGATGCCACCTACTGGTGGGAGGTCACACTGCTGAGTACATGTAATATTCTATCCAGGCTTATCACCACATCTCGTAACTTCTCAAAATTATCGAGTAATTTATTTTTTCAAACAAATTCTGATAGCCCAGCAGTTTCTGTAAACATTTTGGTTGATCGTGTTATTTTTTTAAAAAAAGATCTAGTCTTTGCAATATAATGACCTAACACACCAATTCACTGATCATAATCAATGTTCACTACTGAATAAACTTGAATTTAATTATTGTTTTTTGCGATTAAATCAATACATAGTTGATATAGAAAAGGTACAGAGGTGAAATGGCTGCAGCAAGGCACATATTAAGAGGTATAAAAGGGCTTCCTTGACCTTATTACTAAAGCCAGTGAATACATTATGAAAATAACAATTTACGGGCAGCAAGGTGGCGCAATGGGTAGCACTGTTGCCTCACGCCGTCGAGGCCCTAGGTTCAATCCCGACCCTGGGTCACTGCAGTGTGGAGTTTGCACATTCTTCCCGTGGTTTTGTTGGTCTCACCCCCACAACCCAAATATGTGCAGGGTAGGTGGATTGGCCAGGCTAAATTGTACCTTAATTGGAAAAAGTGAATTGGGTACTCTAAATTTTTTTTATAATGAAAATAACAATTTTAAAACTAAATGTGATTACACATGCATACTTAGCTTCCTACATTACAACAGTGAATATATTTCAAAAGTACTCCATTGCCTTTAAAACACTTTCGGAGGTGCAGTGCGAGTGAGGTTTTATAGAAATGTACTAATTGTCCGCAAACTTGGATATATTACACTCGGTGTCCTCACCAGAATAATTGATAAAGATTGAGTCTTAATTTTGTGCCAGAACCATGTAATTGACACCTTTGAATATTCTACGAAAATCCAGACACACCATATGCACAATTATTTGTTGTAAAACACAGCGAGTTGTTGTGATTTGTAATGCACTGTCCATAAATGGTGCTGGAATCTCACTGGACTGTAACTTCCGAAAGGGAATTTAATGCATTCTGAAAAGAAAACAAAATAGTCGAACTATGGGATTAAATGGGTCGCTGTACAAAGAGCTGGAATGGAATAAATGGGCCAAATAGACTCCTCTGTGCTCCAGCAGCCTTGTGTCCATGTGAAGGGAATGGGAACAACCTGGAACCTACTGCCTATGAGGTCGGAGTTGCAGAGATGACGGAAGGATTTCAATAGGAAATTAGACGGTTACTGAGAGAAATGAACCAACAGAGATTTGGGGATAGAACGGGGCAATGGACAGACTGGCTTCCTCCACAGAGAGCCGACATAATCGCACAAGACTGAATGGCGCCATTCCCCACCCTCCAGATGCTGTAATCTTAGGAGAGAAATTCAGCTGCCTCATTCACTCCAACTGACTGGAGTCACTTATCTCTGGTGCCATCTAATTGGCTGCTTTAGCACAGGGCTGAATAGTTGGCTTTATAGACTGAGGCAGGACAGCAGCATGGTTCAATTCCTGTACCACCCTCCCCAAACAGGCACCGGAATGTGGTGACTGGGGGCTTTTCACAATAACTTCATTTGAAGTCTATTTCTGACAATAAGTGATTTTCATTTTCCATTTCATTCTCGTTAATGTCCTCTACATCCTAACTTTCGGGCTGTTTAGCACACTGGGCTAAATCGCTGGCTTTGAAAGCAGGCCAGCAGCACGGTTCGATTCCCGTAACAGCCTCCCCGAACAGGCGCTGCAATGTGGCGACTAGGGGCTTTTCACAGTAACTTCATTGAAGCCTACTCGTGACAATAAGCGATTTTCAATTTTCAATTTCAATTTTTCAATTTTCAACGAAGAACTTCACATCTTTCCTAAAGTATATATAGGATTCCATATATAGGATTCCATTCTAGAGGGATAGAATTGAAAAACACGGAGGAAATGTTCAACTTGTTTAGAACCAGGGTTAGACTACACTGGGAACACTGTCAACATTGGCGATCTCCATTTAGAAAAAGGAAATAGAGGCACTGGATAAGGTGCAACAAAGATTCATAATAGACAGAACTGGGAGCATTTAACACTCAGGAAAGGCTGGGGCTGCTTTTTTCTGGAAAAGAGAAGACTGATGGGTGATCTGATGGAAGTCTTTAATATTATGAAGGGATTCAATGAAATGAAATGAAAATGAAATGAAATTCAATAATCTAATAGGAATTTCAGCAGAAACCTCTTTACCCAGCGAGTGGTGAGAATGTGGAACTCACTCCCACAGTGAGTGGTTGAGGTGAACAGCATGAATCCATTGAACGTAAAGCTAGATACATACATGAGGGAGAAAGGAATAGAAGGAGATACTGATGGGGGAGATGTAGAGGGGCGGGTGGAGGATCATGCGGAGCATAAATACTGACACAGACCTTGGCTAACCTCAGCCGATATGTGCACCTCATAACCTGATAGTTTTTTTCTGTGAGAAGCACCAAGATAAATTAAACAAAAGGACCATGTAACCACCATAGCCCATCTTCATGGCAATGTGGCATGATTTTTGGGGTTTCCAAACAGAAAAGAGAATGAAACATCTTCTAACCTCCAAACACCCTTTCTCTCTTTGATCCTTGTGAAATGTTGAACGAGATATTCGCAAGAAGGCTCAGAGAGAATCACCCCACTGGAGATGAAGCCGTGAGACCGGCCAGACCAGCAGAAAGAAACCCTCTGACCATCCCCATTGACCAACAGAATGAACAAAATGCAGACAGTGCGATGAATTACAAAATCCCTTCGCACATTGAGGACAGGTGAACGGCCACTCCCCAGTGTGAACTCCTTGTTATGACTGCGGACGGCATAACCGAGTGAATTGCGCAAATAAGACGTAAACTCGTGTGATATAATGGGGATTATGGAGACTTTTTTTTTTTTTAAATTTAGATTACCCAATTATTTTTTCCAATTAAGGGGCAATTTAGCGTGGCCAATCCACCTACTCTGCACATTTTTGGGTTGTGGGGGCGAAACCCACGCAGACACGGGGAGAATGTGCAAACTCCACACGGACAGTGACCCAGAGCCGGGATCGAACCTGGGACCTCAGCGCCGTGAGGCGGTTGTGCTAACCACTAGGCCACCGTGCTGCCCCTGGATTATGGAGACATGACTGCGGGGATGGGAACTGAATATTTTCAGTATTTAGGAAGGAGAGACAAAAAGGAAAAGGCAGTGCTGGTTAATAATACCTTTTATGCTTGTCACAAGTAGGCTTACATTAACACTGCAATGAAGTTACTGTGAAAATCCCCTAGTCGCCACACTCCGGCACCTGCTCAGGTATAATGAGGGAGAATTCAGAATGTCTAACTCACCTAAGTCTTTCAGGGCTTGTGGGAGAAAACCGGAGCACCTGGAGGAAAACCAGCAGACATGGTGAGAATGTGCAAACTCTGCACAGACAGTGACCCAAGCCAGGAATCGAACCTGGGACCCTGGCGTTGTGAAGCAACAGTTCTAACCACTGTGCTACCCATGAGGCCCATGGTTAAAGAGGAAAACAATACAATAGTGAGGAAGGATATTAGCTCCGACAATGTGGAATCTGTATGGGTAGAGCTGAGAAACACCAATGGGCAAAAACATTAGTGGGCATCGTATATAGACCCCCAAACTGCAGTGGTAATGTTGGAAATGGCATAAAACAGGAAATTAGGCTGTTTGTAAAAGTTTCTATCGGTAAGGGAAGAGAAAAAGATTGGTGAAGACAAATGTAGGTTCCTCACAGTCAGAAACAGGGGAATGTATAACAGGGAACAAAGAAATGGCTGAGCAAATAAATACATACTTTGGTTCTGTCTTCACAAATGAGGTGCTGGTTTAGCACAGTGGGCTAAACAGCTGGCTTGTAAAGCAGAACCAGGCCAGCAGAGCTGGTTCAATTCCCATACCAGCCTCCCCGGAATGTGGCGACTAGGGGCTTTTCACAGTAACTTCATTTGAAGCCTACTTGTGACAATAAGCGATTTCCATTTCATTCATTTCACATATCAGATACCAGAAATGTTGGGGAACGCCGCAATTAGTGAGAGGGAGGAACTGAAGGACATCAATATTAGGAGAGAAATGGTGTTGGGGAAATTGATGGGATTGAAGGCTGATAAATCCCCAGGGACTAATAATCTGCATCCCAAAGTACTTAAAGAAGTGGCTGTAGAAATAGTGGATGCATTGGTGGTAATCTTCCAGGATTCTATAGACTCTGGAACAGTTCCTGCAGATTGGAGGGTGGCTTATGTAACTCACTATTTAAAAAGCGATATAGAGAGAAAACCAGGAATTATAGACTAGTAAGCCTGACATTGACAGTGGGGAAAATTCTAGAATCCATTATCAAAGATTTTATCACAAAGCACTTAGAAAACAGTTGCAGGATCGGACAGAGTCAGCATGAATTTATGAAGAGGAAATCATGCTTGACAAATCTACTGGAATTCTTCGAGGGTGTAACTGGTAGAGTTGATGAGGGGCAGCCAGTGGATGTGGTATATTTGGACTTTCAGATGGCTTTTGACAAAGTCCCGCAGAAGATATTAGTGTGTAGAATTGAAGCAAATGGGATCAGCAGTACTGTATTGAGATGGATAGAAACCTGGTTGGCAGACAGGAAACAAAGTGTCGGAATTAATAGGTCTTTTTCAAATTGTAAGGCAGTGACTAGTGGGGTACGGCAGGGATCGGTGCTCGATCCCCACAGAGTCACAATATATATTAATGATATTTTAAAATATTTAAAGTACCCAATTCTTTCATTTCAATTAAGGGGCAATTGAGCGTGGCCAATCCGCCTACCCTGCACATCTTTGGGTTATGGGGGTGAGACTCAAGCAGACATGGGGTGAATGTGTCTCCACACAGACAGTGTTCCTGGGCAAGATTGAATCCTGGTCCTCAGCACCGTGAGGCAGCAGTGCTAACCTCTGTGCCACCCCATATATTAAGGATTTAGATGAAGGAACAGAATGAAATATCTCCAAATTTGCAGATGACACCAAGTTGCTTGGAAGGGTGAGCTGTGGGGAGGATGCAGAGATCCTTCGGTGTGATTTGGACAAGTTGAGCGAGTGGGCAAATGATTGGCGGATACAGTATAAGTTGGAGAAATGCGAGGTTATCCACTTTGGTAGCATAAACGAGTAGGCAGACTATTAGCTGAATGGCCATAGATTAGGAGAGGGGAATGTGCAACGAGACCTGGGTATCCTTGTACACCAGTCACTGAAGGTAAGCATGCAGCTACAGCATGCGGTAAAGAAGGCAAACGGTATGCTAGCCTTCATTGCGAGCCGATTCGAGTACAGGAGCAGGGATATCTTGCTGTCATTATACAGGGCCTTGGCGAGGCCATACCTGGAATATTGTGTGCAGTTTTAATCTCCTTATCTGAGGAAGGATGTTCTTGCTCTCGAGGGAGTGCAGCGAAGGTTCACCAGATTCCTGGGATGATGGGACTGACGTACGAGGATAGATTGAATCGGTTGGGATTGTATTCCTTGGAGTTCAGAAGAATGAGGGATCTCATAGAACCTAAAATATTGTAACAGGACTTGACAGGGTAGACGCAGGAAAGATTTTCCCAATGCGGGAGTGTACAGTACCAGAGGTCGCAGTCTGAGGATACGGGGTAGACCATTTAGACAGAGATGAGGAGAAATTTCTTCAACCAGAGAGTGGTGAGCCTGTGGGATTTGTTACCATAGGAAATAGTTGAGGCCAATACGTTGTATGTTTTCAAGAAGCAGGTGGATATAGAACTTAGGGCGAAGGGAATCAAAGGATATGGAAGGGAAAGCGAGATTGGGCTATTGAGTTGGATGATAAGCCATGATCATAAAGAATGGCAGAGCAGGCGCAAAGGGCCAAATGGCCTTTTCCAGCTCCTATTTTCAATGTAATCCCTTCCCACACTAAGAGAAGGTGAATGGCCTTTCCCCAGTGTGAACTCGCTGGTGTATCTGCAGGTTGGATAACTGAATGAATCCCTTCCCACACTGAGAGCAGGTGAATGGCCTCTCCCCAGTGTGAACTCGCTGGTGTGTCTGCAGGTTGGATAACTGAATGAATCCCTTCCCACACTGAGAGCAGGCGAATGGCTTCTCCCCAGTGTGAACTCGCTGGTGTGTCTGCAGGGTGGCTAAAGCACGGAATCTCTGCCCACACTGAAAGCAGGTGAGTGGCTTCTCTCCAGTGTGAACTCGCTGATGTACCTGCAGGCTGGATAACTGTGTGAATCCTTTCCCACACTGAGAGCAGGTGAATGGCTTCTCTCCAGTGTGAACTCGCTGGTGTACCTGCAGGTGAGATAACCGAGTGAATCCCTTCCCACATTGAGAGCAGGTGAATGGCTTCTCTCCAGTGTGAATTCGCTGGTGTACCTGCAGGCTGGATAACTGAGTGAATCCCTTCCCACACTGAGAGCAGGTGAATGGCTTCTCTCCAGTGTGAACTCGCTGGTGTCTCCGAAGGTGAGATAACTGAGTGAATCCCTTCCCACACTGAGAGCAGGTGAATGGCCTCTTCCCAGTGTGACTGCGTTGATGAATCTCCACCTCGGATGGGGCTCTGAATCCCTTCCCACAGTCCTCACATTTCCACGGTTTCTCCATGTTTTGGGTCTCCTCGTGTTTCTCCAGATTGGACAATCACTGGAAGCCTTGGCTACACACAGAATATGTGCACTGTTGCTCCTCACTGAGAATGGTGTGGTGTTTTTTCAATTTGTGCAACCCGCTGAAAATCTTTCCACAGTCAGTTCACTGGAAGTCTCTCAGTCGGGTGTGTGTTGTGTGGGTCTCGGTGCTTTTCCAGTCACACTGATGTTTCCACAGTCAGTTCACTCAAACTCTCTCACTCAGGTGTGTGTTGTGTGGGTCTCGGTGCTTTTCCAGTCACACTGATGTTTCCACAGTCAGTTCACTGGAACTCTCTCACTCGGTTGTGTGTTGTGTGGGTCTCGGTGCTTTTCCAAGTCACGCTCACATTTAAAATCTTTTGAAGCCGACAGATCAGACAACCATTTGTCCTTCTCGTCGATGATATTCAGAGCCCGATGATATTCGGATTAGAAGGAATCGAGCGGGTTTGTCACATTGAGACGTGATGTTTGAGATTTCTGTCTATAATTCCTCCTCTTCCAATATCCTTTAAAATCAATTTTCAAAAGTCATCATTGTTAGTACAGGATAGAAATTCAGAACAGACAATTCTAGTTCCTATCGAACATTATTTAGACTCTCGTTCTCCAAAAGCTGTAAATCTCCATCCCACACAATCTCCCTCCATTCTCACTCTACTGTATCAAATATTCATCCTCCCATTTCCCCTGAAGATGCTGATTCATGTTGATTGACAGATCCAAGCTCAGCTCACTGCTTCCTGACGAGGACACAGAGATTAGAATAGGAGAAAGAGTAGGCCATTCGGCCCACCGAGTCTGCTCATCCATTCAATGAGATCCTTGGTCGATCTACCTCAGCACCATTTTCCCACACGATCCTCATATCCCTTGATATCTTCAACATCTAGAAACCTATCAATATTTGTCTTGAGCATACTTGATGACTGAGACTCCACATTCCTCTGGGGTAGATAATTCCAAAGCTTCACCACATCCGCGAGTGAAAAAATCTCTCCTCATCTCAGCTTTCTCTCTATTTTCTTGCCTGAACCCCATAACCCTTAACTCCATTGTCAATAAAATATCTGTCCAACTTGTGCTTCAATATATTCAATGACACCCCCCTTGACTCCACTGCTCCCTGTGGAAGAGAAATCCAAAGACTATAACCTTCAGAACATAATATTCTTTATTAGTGTCACAAGTAGGCTGACATTAACTGTGCAATGAAGCAACTGTGAAAAGCCCCTAGTTGCCTCACTCCGACACTTGTTCGGGTACACAGAGGGAGAATTCAGAATGTCCAATGTCACCTAACAACACGTCTTTTGGAACTTGTGGGAGGAAACCGGAGCACCGGGAGGAAACCATGTAGACACGGGGAGAACGTGCAGACTCTGCACAGACAGTGACCCAAGCCGGGAATCGAACCCAAGTCCCTGGCGCTGTAAAGCAACACTGTGTGACGGTCCACTACATTAGATATATCTCTTCCCAATATTAATTTACTGCCCCCTTAAAAGTCAGCCATCTCCTGGGGAAATCAGCCCTTAAATTGGTAACATTAGGAAAGAGACCATCCTTTTCGCCAGACAAATAAATGAATGAAGCTGAGGTACACTGCAGTCTGAGCGATTGGACTCGGGCACTAGGACCTGGCCGGGTGAGACTACGAAGCCCCGCCCATTCCAGACGTCACAGCGCATGCGCACCGCTCCATTTGAATCAAGATGGCAGCCGTTGAACTGGGCCTGTTATCGGGAAAAGACCCGAAGCTGCAAACGCAGGACCTACAGGTACGTCTTCCTGGTTTAGGGCCTTCAAGCGGTGTTTAGAAACTCTCTCACTTCATAGTGGGCTCTATCGCTTCCTCCGGATTTCCGCATCCTTACCCGCTGCCCAGGAGGCAAAGAAGCGTCTCTTTCTCAGACGCCATCACACGCCGCGCATGCTCCAACTACTCCCGGGCAATGCGGCTGCGCACTGCTGTCCTGCGGTGTCGATCGGGGACATTCAGCACTGCGGCGAATGCCGGGTAATGGAAGCGCCATTGATCATCCCAATTAGTGACTAGTGATTTCTGTTTGCTGTGATGTGAAGATTAGGCGAGTGGGATAAAAATCAAGGGGCAGCACGGTAGCATGGTGGTTAGCATAAATGCTTCACAGCCCCAGGAACCCAGGTTCGGTTCCCGGCTGGGTCACTGTCTGTGCGGAGTCTGCACGTCCTCCCCGTGTGTGCGTGGGTTTCCTCCGGGTGCTCCGGTTTCCTCCCACAGTCCAAAGATGTGCGGGTGAGGTGGATTGGCCATGCTAAATTGCCCGTAGTGTCTTAAAGGTTGTTGGGTTACGGGTATAGGGTGGATACGTGGGTTTGAGTAGGGTGATCATTGCTCAGCACAACATTGAGGGCAGAAGGGCCTGTTCTGTGCTATGTTCTATGTTCATACATAAATCCAAGTAAGAGGGAGACATGTGGCGTAGTGGTCAGCAGTGGGACTAAGTCGCTGAGGACCTAAGGCTGGACTGGGATTGTGTCCATTGCTTTCTGTAGTTTCTGATGGTCTTGGGCTGAGCAGTTGCCACAGCAGGCTGTGATGCAGCCAGATAGGATGTTTTCCTATCATGTTTTCCTGTATCTGTAAAAAGCGTACGACTCAACGTGAACATGCTGGATGTCCATAGTTTCCTGAGGAAGTATCATAGATATCATAGAATTTACAGTGCAGAAGGAGGCCATTCGGCCCATCGAGTCTGCACCGGCTCTTGGAAAGAGCACCCTACTCAAGGCAACACCTCCACCTTATCCCCATAACCCAGTAACCCCACCCAGCACTAAGGGCAGTTTTGGACACGAAGGGCAATTTATCATGGCCAATCCACCTAACCTGCACATCTTTGGACTGTGGGAGGAAACCGGAGCATCCGGAGGAAAACCCACGCCCACACGGGGAGGATGTGCAGACTCCACACAGACAGTGACCCAAGCCGGAATCGAACCTGGGACCCTGGAGCTGTGAAGCAATTGTGCTATCCACAAGGCTACCGGCGCTGTTATGCTTTCCTGGTCGTAGCGTCGATGTGGGAAACCCTATCCATCTAATATTGGAAAATAGATATCTAACGAGAGGGAAATCAATTTGTGTATCCTTTTTAGCGTGACCAATCCACCTACCCTGCACATTTTTGGGGCTGAGATCCATGCAGACACAGGGAGAACAATTTATGTATCCTTAATGAACATTGATATGCAGAGAGGCAGATGAAAAGCCTTTAAACATCTCACTTGGCACAGAACTGTCTGAAACTCGAAACAGGAGCTTCAGGAAATCAAAGTACCGACAAATAGCCAACTGCCCAGTTGATGGAAGACATTCTTAAAATATAAATTTTTGGACCTTAGTTCGAATCCCGGCTTGGGTCACTGTCTGTGCGGAGTCTGCACGTTCTCCCCATGTCTGCGTGGGTTTCCTCTGGGTGCTCCGGTTTCCTCCCACAGTCCACAGGTTAGGTGAAATGGACATTATGAATTCTCCCTCAGTGTACCTGAACAGTAACTTCATTGCAGTGTAAGCCTACTGGTGGCACTAATAAAAAAAAGACATTCACTCACTTGACTGAGCAACTCAGCCCTCAAGTCTGGTGACTGACCTCACTGCTCCCTTGCCCTTCTGGCCTGTGAGCTCCTCTTGCTGCTGTTTCCCAGGACAATCACTGTCCACTCTCCTACATTACTCTGTCTGATAGAGTTCAGAGGCTCAGAGGAGGAAAGAAATGAGCACATGAATCTGAATTCAGAAATTCAGTTAAAGAAACATGATAAACTGAAGGATTTAAGTCACAGTATTTGATTGCAATTAATATATTAATTTTGTCTAACACTTATGCGGAAAGGAAGCAAATTTGGTTTGTTATTTTATATTGATCTTCTTTTCTATGGTTTTGACACATCTTTCTTTTTTCTTACATTTAAATGGTGGACCATGCTACCTAGAATTCTCTGCATGGGCGAATACAGATATTTTAGTTTATTAACAACTCGATATTACAAAAGAACACAGCTGAATACAAAACAATCAGCAATACAGGAAAAATATACACAATACACTAAAACTGGACATTCTGAATTCTCCCTCAGTGAACATGAACAGACGCCGGAATGTGGCGACTCAGGGATTTTCACAGTAACTTCATTGCAGTTAATGTAAGCCTACTTGTGACAATAAAGATTATTGTTATGAAACAGAAACCAATGAATAATCAACAAGAAAACAAAACCACTAGATTTCACGCCAGCACACGCCCACCACCACATCAGTAGAAAGGCTCCCAAACGAGCAGCACAGACCATTGGGAAAGGACACACTGATATGGGGCATGGCGGAACAGAGAGAGAGAAAAAAAAAACACACACCTCCCAAGAGGGAGCACAGTTCAACCCAGAAACAGTTGTGTGTGTGAGTGCATCCCATCTTAATCAAAAAGACTGGAATGCGCAGGTACAGAAAGTCTGGGCAGACCAATTATGAGCAGGGTTCAGTTAGGATGGGCATTGGATGCAGAAGCAATTTGGGCTGGAGTGGAGATGGTGGAGATGCTGCTGGGTTTAACCCATCGGACTGGGACTTAGGAAGACGAACAGGCCATTCAGCCCTCCAAGCCAGTTCCACCATTTAATAATATCAGGGTTGACCTGGTTGTGGTCTCAGTTCCCCTTTGCCTGTCTGCACCACCCACCTGCACCCAGAACCCTTGTCTCCCTTGTCTATCAAAAATCTATCACCCAACTCTGCCTTAAATAAATTCAATACCCCAGCATCCACTGTTCTCTGGGGAAGTGAATTCGACAGACTAATGAACCTCGGAAACAAAAACATTATCCTCATTTTAGTCTTCACGTTTTCCCCATCTCGCATTCTTAAAGTGTGTCGCCTCATTCTAGTCTTTCCCACGGTCCAAAACCGTCACAGGATTCTACGGCGGGCGATCAGGGAGGCAAAGGCAAGGGCGTCCGCCCTCCTCTCCACATCTCTCATTCTTAAAGTGTGTCGCCTCTTGTCTTTCCCACGGTCCAAAACCGTCCTCTTTTGTTTCCTCCTCTGAGCCTCTGAACTCCATCAGAGTAATGTAGGAGAGAGGACACTGATTGTCCTGGGAAACGTGTGTAATCGGCGGGGCTTCGTTGTCTATTCCCGGCCTGGTCCTAGTGCCCGAAAAAGCATCGTTCTGGCAACAAGTTAAACAACTTCACCCATCCCCAGGCTGCAGTCGAGAAGAGTGCATGAAGCCATGGATATATTCAGGGTGAGAGGTTACAGCCTCTGTATAGTTTCCTGAAGGGGCTTCTCCTCAACTTTGGTTACACTTGAGCCCCAGGCTCCTAATCTTTGGCTGTCCAGTGTGGAGGAGGCTGGGTAAATCAGAAGTACTTCTCCTGGACCTGTTCTTGGATCTGGTTAACACAGAAATTTGTTGAACCTTAATGAGCAGTTTCTCTGGAGGTTGGGCCCTGTCAGACTGCCTTACAACTGTTTCACTTGAAAGGGAGCAGTGGTGTCCACTGGTACGCTTGCTACCTTCCACAACTGGTGGGAAACTCGGTACAGAGCAACTCCAAAACACTGGAAGCAACATTCTGGTTTAGTTCGGAAGCTTCCCTTTGATTTTGTTGCTAATTTTGTCTTCTTTCAGTTTGTTTGGACCACTTATTTGGAGTAACAAGCAATAAAAGATTAGTCCACAGAAACTGGAATTGTCTATTCTGAATTTCTATTACTACACTGTGATGATGTTTGTAAACTTCTTTTACAGGGTATTAGGAGAGAAAACGTTTGCAAGTGGAAACTCAAACAAAACATTGCAGAGATGTAACAGAATCATTCGCTGCATCAAAATCTGAATAACATCGGAGAATGTGGAAGGAGAAATGTTTGTCTGTTCTGTCTGTGGGAAAAGATTTCAAACATCAGTGTGATTGGAAAGCACCGAGATACACACACACCCAAGTGAGAGTGTTCCAGTGAACTGACTGTGGAAACATCAGTGTGACTGGAAAAGCACCGAGACCCACACAACACGCACCCGAGTGAGAGTGTTCCAGTGAACTGACTGTGGAAGGAGCTTTAACCAGTTACACAGTCTGAAAAAAATAAAAACATTCACAGCGGGGAGAAACCGTACACATGCTCTGTGTGTGGATCAGGCTTCATCTGATCATCCAACCTGGGGAGACACAACAAATCCAGCACCATGGAGAAACCGTGGAAGTGTGAGGACTGTGGGAAGGGACTCAATTATCCATCCCTGCTTGAAAATCATCGATGCAGTCACACTGGAGAGAGGCCATTCGGCTGCTCCGTATGTGGGAAGGGATTCATTCAGTCCTCCCACCTGCTGACACACCAGCAAGTTCACATTGACGAGAGGCTCTTTAACCCCTCAGGCTGTATAACAACTCTAAGAGCTCCGAGGACCTGGTCACGCACCAGGTTTTTCCCACCGATAGACAGTTCAGTTGCTCTCACTGTGCGAAGCAGTTCATACGATCACAGACACTCATTGAACATGAACGTACTCACACTGGGGAGAGGCCATTCACCTGCTCTGTGTGTGGGAAAGGATTCACCCGATCAGCCTACCTCACTACATACCGACTGGTTCACACGGATTGGGTGAAGTTTTTGACCTTGGGTAGGGTGCTCTTTCCAAGAGCTGGTGCAGACTCGATGGGCTGAATGGCCTCCTTCTGCACTGTAAATTCTATGATAACCTGCTCCATGTGTGGGAAAGGATTCATTCATCCATCCAATCTTCTGACACACCAGCGAGTTCACACTGGGGAGAGGCCGTTTCTTTGCTCTGACAGTGGGAAGACATTCATCCACTCATCCCACCTCTTGAGACACCAGAGAGTTCACAAGCAACAACTGGAATTGGATTCTGTTGTTAATGTTGCTGTTAATCACATCGAGGACTGAACCATGTTCATTCTGACAGTTGGAGAATGTTCATGCTGATGTTAATCATCCCACAACTTGCTGCAGTTTAATATTCTGAAATGTGTCAAATTAATTTATGTTTTTTCAGATACACAGCAGGGACAGTAATTTCTCCAGGATAAGAGGAAACTAACTGGTGTCCTGTTCCCGACTGCTCCATTTTAGGGTCTTTTCTCCTTTTTATTCCAGTTCTCATACCTTCAGTTACTCCCATGGACAGGTCCCAGCTCCCCATACCTTCCAGAGTGTTTCCTAACCCTCGGATCCAGGGAATGTATTGGGAACACTCCCGGGACCACAAACACAAGAGCCAGTCTTTTGGACTGAGAGCCAGTCTTTTGAACTGATGTACTGAATCTCATCATTAAGGGTGGGATGTTTGCAAAGCCTCCTCTTCCTGTGGTTACACTTTGGGCTGAAATTAATGAAGCCACAGATCTCTGTTTGGGAAGTGGATCATTGTAAACAGGAGTTTAGGGTTACATTGTGCAGGAAGAGAAACAGAAACCAAAACCGCACAAGAGGCTGAGTTGTTGCTGATTTTAGTGAACTCCTTTCCCAGGATATTCTAAACTAACTGGTCTGTAATTGCTGGAACCTGTCCATTTTGAACAAGTGCATAACATTTGTAATTCTCCAGTCCTCTGGCACCTCCAGGAATGACTGGGAGATTATTGCCAGCATTCCTGTAATTTACATTCTCACTTCAAACACGTCCTCAATTTTGAGCCGATCTAGGGACAGGGTTTCCTAATCTGTCTCCATGGCCTGGGTAGTGTTCTAACCCTACAGGAGGCCCAGGGATCTGCAACCTCAGAGCCCCTGTGGCCTCACCTGAGTATTATTTACCCAGGTGAGGGGAGGGGGAGCTGCCCCACCTTTTCCAGGGACTGTTGGAACATAAATATCCTGCCCCAGGTGTGGGCCGGCGTGGAAGACCCTTTGGTAAGTAGAAGGTGTAAATAGTAAGAGGAATAAATCTAAACTTTTCTACAGTCATCGCTTCCGAGTGGTCGCTTGCCTGAGACAATTACAGATAGCATCTATCTCCTTGGTGAAGACAGTGAATTTGGTTTGATTGTGAACAAGGTGACAGTTACTGTGACACGATCTTTAAAAGCTCCTTCTTCATGAGGGGGATGAGAAAAATATCAGCCATGAATGAATGGCGGAGCAGACTCGATGGGCCGAGTGGCCTAATTCTGCTCCTATGTCTTACTTCTTATCATCATTGATGATTTCAAAGTAATACCTGCCTCTCTAGAGCATTTAAACCTGTTGTCTTTATTTCAAAAACGATTTATCTTATGGACGTTGTTTGGAAAGTTATCCAGGGTTATCTATATCAGGATTGGTAGTTAATAAATTGTTCACTGTGTGTTTATAAAATGTTAACTGGATTCGTAGAATAAACATTGTTTTGTTTTAAACATACTTTAGCTCTCTGTTGCGTCTCACCTGCAAAGTAGGCCCTTGTGCTCCTCATAACCACAATCTATTTAAAGTTGTGGGTCAGATGAACTCCATGATGTACTTTGGAGTTCTCTGAACCCTGCCCCATAATAGGCTGGATTCTCCGATCGGCGAAATCACATTCGGCGATCGGCCGGACAATCCATTTTGACGCTGGAATCAGAGGGGGCACCGTTTTTCCGATGCTCCGTCCCCTAAAATGGTATTCTAAAGCCGCACGGCGTATGGGCGGCCCCAGGACATCACCTGGGACCCTCCCTGATGCTCCACCCCCAATTGGCCGACTCCCCGATGGTGTGGGACACGTGTCCTCACAACTTTCAGGGACCATGCGTGGCGGCTGCGGATTGTGTCCAGCGTTGTCATTGTCGGGGGGTGGGGGAGCCATTCCGCTGGCAGGGGAGGCTTCGGGGTGGGGGGGGGGGGGGGCTGGGGGGGTGGTCTGGGGTTGGCGAAGGGGGTTACGGGGGGAAGATTTGAGCAAGCTGGGTCCGCACTCGGCCAGTGCCATGCTGTACACCGCGTCCGTCATAGGCCACAGCCCTGTGCATGCATGGCCATTGACCCAGCCATTCTGCAGCATATCCGCAGGTAGAGCCGGGGGATTTACGCGGAGTGGCTGCTGACCCCCCCCCCCCCCCCCCCCCCCGGGGCAGAGGGTCAGTGTGGGGGCGGCGCTGGCTTTGGTCGTAACGGATCCTGCGGACAGAGAATCCAGCCCATAATCGTTCATCACCAGAAAATGCTGGACATATTCGCTGCTCTTATATGCTGTGTCTCACTTAATATCGGTGTCGTGAACATAGAACATACAGTGCAGAAGGAGCCGGTTCAGCCCCTCGAGTCTGCATCGACCCATTTAAGCCCTCACTTCCACCCTATCCCAATAACCTCTCCTAACGTTTTTGATCACAAAGGGCAATTTATCATGGCCAATCCACCGACCCTGCACATCTTTGGACTGTGGGGAGGAAACCGGAGTACCCGGCGGAAACGCACACACACGGGGAGAACGTGCAGACTCCGCACAGACAGTGACCCAGCCGGGAATCGAACCTGGGAGCCTGGAGCTGTGAACCAATTGTACTAACCACTATGCTAACGTGCTGCCCTGTGTGCCTTTTCAACCACCTCATCTACCTCTCCTGCTACTTTCAGTAATCTGTGGGCCTTCACTTCAATCTCCCTCTGTGCCTCTGCACTTCTCACTCATACCAGTAATATTATTTCTCTTTGCCTTGTTTGTCCGCCCCAAATGTATTTATTACTTCACAGTGTTGTAGAGGCTGGATGACTGAGTGAATCCCTTCCAACAGAGCAGGTGAGTGTCCTCTCCCCAGTGTGACTGTGTCAATGAGTTCCCATTTCAGATGGATAATTGAAACCCTTCCCGCAGTCCCCACATTTCCACCGTTTCTCCGTGGTACTGGTGTTCTTATGTCTGTCCAGGTTGAAGGATGTGTTGAAGCCTCGTCTACACACAGCCTGAGTCCGGTCTCTTCCTGATGTAAATGGTGCAATATTTTTTCAGACTCTGTGATTGGTTAAAGCTCTTTGCACAGTCAGTTGTATGTGCCTCATTGCTTTTCCAGTCGCACGGATGTTTGCAATCTTTTCTCTCAGACAGGACAAACATTTCTCCTTCCACATTGAAAGGCTGGTGATATTCAACTCCTGATGAATCGATAGACTCTGTTAGGACTTGACATGATGTTTGGTTTGAATTTAACATCTGCAATCTTAACATTGTGTAAAAGAAGTTTACATTGAATTACTTAGATTCTACAATGCACAAACAGGCCAGTTGGTTCAACTGCTCTGCTGATTATACTCGACACATCTTCCATTCCATCCACCTCATCTCAGCCTGTCAGATGATTATTCCATTCCCTTTTCTCATGTGCTTGTCCCATTTCCTTTTGGAAACATCCCAGCACTTTTCTCAACTGCTTCCCTGGTAACAAGTTGCACATTCTAATCAGGTGAATGAAGAAATGTGTCCATGTCTCCCTCTTGGATTTATCAGTAACTCTCTTGTATTTATGACCTAGTTTATAATAACAATCTTTATTATTGTCACATGTAGGCTTATGCAATGAAGTTACTGTGAAAAGCTCCCAGTCGCCACATTCTGGCGCCTGTTCAGGTTCACAGAGGGAGAATTCAGAATGTCCAATTCACCGAACCAGCACATCTGTCAGGATTTGTGGGAAGACTGTAGCCACTGTAGCCACCTAAAATGGACACTGAACCAAACAAATGGAGAATCGCTAAGACTGTAGGGAAAAACAGTTTGCCAAGGCAAACAGCCTGCAAACACTCATTAGCATTTGCAAGCAGCAAAACCAGTTTCTGGCCAGGTGGAAGATCTCCAACCAAAGGTGATAATGGCAGAACATTCTACATACTAATGAGGGCAGTCCAGATCTAGGCACCACACAATGGCAACATTTGGGTTTGAATAAAGATACTTTAAGTGGATGTCCAGACAGAGCGGCACCAGAAGTATCCACTATAGAAACCGCCCCCCACCATCGAGAAAGACCCTCACATTGGAGGAATTCAAAAAGATATCGATTGGAAGCGATCCAATCGATACCTAAGGGTAAAAGCCCGCCCAGGAAGAGGAAGGGACATTGGGGACCCCTATAAAAATAGACCCCCACACATGGTCCTGTCTGTTGTTTTGTGCTCTGGCTTTGACCAAGAACTCCAACGTGTATCCTGACTCCAGCCGTTGAGCACCAGCCGCCGAACCGTAAGTGCCAATACGACGCTCGCTACGCGAACCAAGCCCGCTAGACCCCCAGTGACAGCACGCTTTCTGAAGGTTTCAGACCAAGACCGGGACGAAGGCCTCGCTCCCTGACCTTGCCTGTTCCTGTGTAGTTAAGTATTCTGTTTGCTTAGTTTTAGTCATAGCTTAGTCCCTTAGTGTGTGCATGCGTATTTATTATAATTGTATAATAAATATTGATCGTTTGGAACTTACTAATCGGTGTATCGTTTTATTACTTTGAACCTGACCTTGAGATATTTTGTGAGTTGTCTATACGGCAACTGGCGACTCCTGAGCTGAAAGATACATAGACAGAGCCTAGTGGTGTTAAGCACACGGCCTTTAACAGAGGCAAGTTAATACACCCCAATAAACGCGTTTTACACCCATAGCAAAACGTGCAACAGGACACCCAAGCAGACACGGGGAGAAATGCAGACTCCGCACAGACAGTGACCCAAGGGAATTGAACCTGGGACCCTGGCACTGTGAAGCAACAGTGCTTGTCAGCCTCCTCAGTGTCAAGCGTGAAAGTGGCAAATCCCGCACCGTTTCACAGTGCTAACCACTGTACTACCGTGCCTCCCATGTTTATTCTTGGCTCCCAGTTTTCCGCCCCACCTCTCCCCTGTCTAACCCACAGACATTTTAAAGCTTTGCATCAGGTCACGACTGAGTCACTTGATTTCTCAAGAAAATAAAGAAAATTCCTCCTCTTCCAATATCCTTTAAAAACAATTTACAAAAGTCTTCATTGTTAGTTCAGGATAGAAAATCAGAACAGACAATTTCTAGTTCCTATGGAACATTATTTCGTCTCTCGTTCTCCAGAAGCTGTAAATTTCCATCCCACACAATCTCCCTCCATTCTCACTCTGCTGTGTCTAATATTCACCCTCCCAATTCTCCTGAAAATGCTGATTCATGTTGATTGACAGATCCAAGCTCAGCCACTGCTTCCTGACCAGGACACAGAGATTAGAATAGGAGCAAGAGTAGGCCATTCGGCCCACCGAGTCTGCTCAACCATTCAATGCGATCCTTGGCCGATCTACCTCAGCACCATTTTCCCACACGGTCCCCATATCCCTCGATATCTTCAATATCTAGAAACCTGTCAATATTTGTCTTGAACATACCTGATGACTGAGGACTCCACATTCCTCTGGGGTAGAGAATTCCAAAGCTTCACCCACATCCTCGAGTGAAGGAATCCCTCCTCATCTCAACTTTCTCTCTATTTTCCGACCTGATCCCCAAAACCCTTAACCCCATCGTCAATAAAATATCTGTCCAACTTGTGCTTCAATATATTCAATGACACCCCCCCTTGACTCCACTGCTCCCTGTGGAAGAGAAATCCAAAGACTAACCTTCAGAAACATAATAGTCTTTATTAGGTGTCACAAGTAGGCTGACATTAACTCTGCAATGAAGCAACCTGTGAAAAGCCCCTATTCGCCACACTCCGGAGCCCTGTTCGGGGACACAGAGGGAGAATTCAGAATGTCCAATGTCACCTAACAGCACGTCTTTTTGGACTTGTCGGAGGAAACTGAAGCACCGGGAGGAAACCATGCAGACACAGGGAGAACATGCAGACTCTGCGCAGACAGTGACCCTAGCCGGGAATCGAAACCAGGTCCCTGGCGCTGTAAAGCAACAGTGTTAACCACTGTGTGACGGTGCCACTACATTAGATATATCTCTGCCCAAAATATTAATTTTACTGCCCACTTAATGTCAGCCATCTCCTGGGGAATCCAGCCCTTTAATTGGGAACATTAGGAAAGAGACCATCTTTTTCGTCAGACAAATGAGTCAAGCTGAGGGACACTGCAGCCTGGGTTGTGATTACCTCACTCGGGCACTAGGACCTGGCCGGGTTAACTCCGAAGCCTTGCCCATTAGAGACGGCAATCGCAACCGCGCATGAGCGCCGCTCAATTTGAATGAAGATGGCGGCTTGTTGAAACTGGGTCTGTTATCGGGAAAAAGAGCCGAAGTTGCAAACGCAGGACCTACAGGTACGTCTTTCCTGGTTTAGGGCCTTCACGGCAGTGTTTAGAAGCTCTCTCCCTCCAGAGTGAGCTCCTATCGCTTCCTTCGGATTTCCGCATCCTTACCCGCTGCCCATGAGACAAAGAAGCGTCTCTTTCCCAGCCGCCATCACACACCGCGCATGCTCCAACTACTCCCAGGCATTGCGCCTGCGCACTGCTGTCCTGCGGTGTCGATCGGGGACATTCGCCACCGCGGCGAATGCCGGGTAATACACGCCCCATTGATCATCCCAATTAGTGACTAGTGATTTTTGTTTGCTATGATGTGAAGATTGGGCGAGTGGGATAAAAATGATACGTAAATCCAAGTAAGAGGGAAACATGTGGCATAGTGGTTAGACGTGAACTAAGGCGCTGAGGACCTAAGGCGCATGATGGACTGGGGTTATGTTCATTGCTCTCTGTAGTTTCTGATGGTGCTTAGGCTGAGTAGTTGCCACAGCAGGCTGTTAATGCAGCCAGATAGGATGTTTTCCTATCATGTTTTCCTGCATCTGTAAAATCGTAAGACTCAATGTCAACATGCTGGATTTCCATAGTTTCCTGAGGAAGTATAGGGCGCTGTTATGCTTTCTTGGTCGTAGTGTCGATGTGTGAAGCCCTATCCATCTAATATTGGAAAATAGATATCTAATGCGAGGGAAATCAATTTGTGTATCCTCTTTAGCGTGGCCAATCCACCTACCCTGCACGTCTTTGGGGCTGAGATCCACGCAGGCACAGGGAGAACAATTTATGTATCCTTAACGAACATCGATATGCAGAGAGGAAGATGAAAAACCTTCAAACATCTCACTTGGGACAGAACTGTCTGAAACTCTAAACAGGAAATCAAAGTCCTGACAAATAGCCAACTGCCCAGTTGATGGAAGACATTCTTAAAATATACATTGTTGGACCTTGATTCGAATCCCAGCTTGGGTCACTGTCTCTGCGGTGTCTGCACGTTCTCCCCATGTCTGCGTGGGTTTCCTCCAGGTGCTCCAGGTTTCCTCCCACAGTCCACAGGTTAGGGAAATGGACGTTATGAATTCTCCCTCAGTGTACCCGAACAGTAAGTTCATTGCAGTGTAAGCCTATTTGTGACCACTAATAAAAAAAAGACATTCACTCACTTGACTGACCCAACTCGGGTTCTAGCCCTCAAGTCTGGTGACAGACCTCACTGCTCCCTTGCCCCTTCTGGCCTGTGAGCTCCTCTTGCTGCTGTTTTCCCAGGGCAATCAGTGTCCACTCTCCTGCATTCTCTGTCTGATGGCGGTTCAGAGACTCAGGAAGAAAAGACTGAGGACATGAATCTGAATTCAGAAATTCAGTTAAAGAACATGATAAACTGAAGGATGTAAGTCACAGTATTTGATTGCCAATTATATATTAATTTTGTCTGACACTTATGCGGAATGGAAGCAGATTATGTTCGTTGTTTTATATCGTTTCTTCTTTCTTGGTTTGACACATCATCTTTCTTTTTTCTTACATTTAAATGGTGGAACATGCTACCCAGAATTCCCTGCATGGGTCAATACAGATATTTTAGTTTATTAACAACTCCATATTACAAAAGAACACAGCTGAATACAAAACAATCAGCAATACAGTAAAAATATCCACAATACACCAAAACTGGACATTCTGAATTCTCCCTCAGTGAACCAGAACGGGGGCCGGAATGTGGCGACTCGGGGATTTTCACAGTAACTTCATTGCAGTTAATGTAAGCCTACTTGTGACAATAAAGATTATTGTTATGAAACAGAAACCAATCAACAATCAACAAGCAAACAAAACCACCAGATTTCACGCCAGCACACGCCCACCACCACATCAGCAGAAAGGGCTCCCAAACGAGCAGCACAGACCACTGGTAAAGGACACAGTGATATGGGGCACGGCGGAACAGAGAGAGAGAGGGAAAGTGCACCCCTCCCAAGAGGGAGCACAGTTCAACCCAGAAACAGTTGTGTGTGTGAGTGCATCCCTACTAATCAAAAAGACTGGAATGCGCAGGTACAGAAAGGCTGAGCAGACCAATTAAGAGCAGGGTTCAGTTAGGATGGGCATTGGATTCAGAAGCAATTTGGGCTGGAGTGGAGATGGTGAGATTGCTGCTGGGTTTAACCATCGGACTGGGACTTAGGAGAACGAACAGGCCATTCGGCCCTCCAAGCCTGTTCCACCATTCAATATAATCAGGGCTGATCTGGTTGTGGTCTCAGTTCACTTTGCCTGTCTGCACCACCACCTGCACCCAGAACCATTGACTCCCTTGTCTATCAATAATCTATCATCCAACTCTGCCTTAAATAAATTCAATACCCAGCCTCCACTTCTCTGGGGAAGTGAATTCGACAGACTAATGAACCTAGGAAACAAAAACATTATCCTCATTTTAGCCTTCACGTTCTCCCATCTCTCATTCTTTTTTTTTTGGAATTTTTTTTAATTGAGTTTTCATATTTTATATACCAACAAATTACAAATTATTAGAAAAAAAACACCCACAAATTAACATGTATATTTACAGGCAAGGCATCTTCATAAATACTGTGGCCACCCCCTTTAACCGGCATACATATTTCACATTCCCAATATGGTCGAGGCACATGTTTATAGGCATTTATTTACAATTTGGTTTTGGGCCTTCAGCTTGCCATCAGACTGCCGCTTGAGGCTTTATTCTTCCTTTTTTTTTTGAATAATTTTTATTCATTCAACTTTTCAACAACAAATTTTATCACAACAGAGAAAAACAGTAACCCCCATAACGGACCCGTAGCCCCCCCCCCCCCCCCCCCCCCCCCCCCCCCCCCCCCCCCCCAGCTACCTTCCCCCGATTCCCGTCCATTTTCCCCTGATTCTTGGCACCTGGACTATTCTTCCTCTTGTTCGTTGGCCACAAACAGGTCCCGGAAACAATTGCATGAATGGTTCCCACGTTCTTTGGAAGCCGTCGTCTGACCCCTCGGATGGCGAATTTGATTTTCTCCATTTGGAGAGATTCCGAGAGGTCGGACAGCCAGTCTGCAGCTCTGGGTGTGCTGCTGACCGCCAGCCAACACAGGATTCTACGGCGGGGCGATCAGGGAGGCAAAGGCAAGGGCGTCCGCCCTACCTCTCCACATCTCTCATTCCTTAAAGTGTGGTCGCCTCTTGTCTTTCCCACGGTCCAAACCGTCCTCTTTTGTTTCCCTCCTCTGAGCCTCTGAACTCCATCAGAGTAATGTAGGAGAGTGGACACTGATTGTCCTGGGAAAGGTGTGTAATCGGCGGGGCTTCGTTGTCTATTCCCGGCCTGGTCCTAGTGCCCGAAAAAGCATCGTTCTGGCAACAAGTTAAACAACTTCCACCCATCCCCAGGCTGCAGTCCGAGAAGAGTGCATGAAGCCATGGATATACTCAGGGTGAGAGGTTACAGCCTCTGTATAGTTTCTGCAGGGCTGCTCCTCAACTTGGTTACACTTGAGCCACAGGCTCCTAATCTTTGGCTGTCCAGTGTGGAGGAGGCTGGGTAAATCAGAAGTTACTTCTCCTGACCTGTCTTGGATCTGGTTAACACAGAAATTTGTTGAACCTCAGTGAGCAGTTTCTCTGGAGGTTGGGCGCCTGTCAGACTGCCTTACAACGTTTCATTGAAAGGGAGCAGTGGTGTCCACTGGTACGCTTGCTACCTTCCAGAACTGGTGGGAAACTCGGTAAACAGCAACTCCAAAACACTGGAAGCAACATCTGGTTTAGTTAGGAAGCTTCCCTTGATTTTGTGCTAATTTTGTCTTCTTTCAGTTTGTTTGGACCACTTATTTGTGGTAACAAGCGATAAAGATTAGTCCATTTATGCTAACCACCATGCTACCCTGCTACCTGCCCCATAATAGGCTGGATTCTCGATCGGCGAAATCACATTCGGCGATCGGCCGGACAATCCATTTTGACGCTGGAATCAGAGGGGGGCACCGTGTTTCCGATGCTCCGTCCCCTAAAACGGTATTCTAAAGCCGCACGGCGTATGGGTGGCCCCAGGACATCACCTGGGACCCTCCCTGATGCTCCACCCCCAATTGGCCGACTCCCTGATGGTGTGGGACATGTGTCCTCACAACTTTCAGGGACCTTGCGTGGTGACTGCGGACTGTGTCCAGCGCTGTCACTGTCGGGGGGTGGGGGAGCTATTCCGCTAACAGGGGAGGCTTCGGGGGAGGGGGGGGGGCTGGCGGGTGGTCTGGGGGTGGCGAAGGGGGTTACAGGGGGGCAGATTTGAGCAAGCTGGGTCCGCACGCGGCCAGTGCCATGCTGTACACCGCGTCCGTCACAGGCCACAGCTCTGTGCATGCACGGCCATTGACCCAGCCATTCTGCAGCATGGTAGCATGGTGGTTAGCATAAATGCTTCACAGCTCCAGGGTCCCAGGTTCGATTCCCAGCTGGGTCACTGTCTGTGTGGAGTCTGCACGTCCTCCCCGTGTGTGCGTGGGTTTCCTCCGGGTGCTCCGGTTTCCTCCCACAGTCCAAAGATGTGCGGGTTAGGTGGATTGGCCATGCTAAATTGCCCGTAGTGTCCTAAAAAAGTAAGGTTAAGGGGGGGTTGTTGGGTTACGGGTATAGGGGCGATACGTGGGTTTGAGTAGGGTGATCATTGCTCGGACACAACATTGAGGGCCGAAGGGCCTGTTCTGTGCTGTAACTGTTCTATGTTCTATGTTCTATATCCGCAGGTAGAGCCGGGGGGCTTTACGCGGAGTGGCTGCTGCCCCCCCACTGGGCAGAGGGTCGGTGTGGGGGGGTGGCGCCGGCTTTTGGTCATAACGGATCCTGCGGACAGAGAATCCAGCCCATAATCGTTCATCACCAGAAAATGCTGGACATATTCGCTGCTCTTATATGCTGTGTCTCACTTAATATCGGTGTCGTGAACATAGAACATACAGTGCAAAAGGAGGGCCGTTCAGGGCCCCTCAAGTCTGCATCGACCCATTTAAGGCCCTCACTTCCACCCAATCCCAATAACCTCTCCTAACGTTTTTGATCACAACGGGCAATTTATCATGGCCAATCCACCGACCCTGCACATCTTTGGACTGTGGGAGGAAACCGGAGCACCCGGAGGAAACGCACACACACACGGGGAGAACGTGCAGACTCCACACAGACAGTGACCCAGCCAGGGAATCGAAACTGGGAGCCTGGAGCTGTGAAGCAATTGTGCGAACCAGTATGCTACCATGCTGCCCAGTGTGCCTTTTCAACCACCTCATCTACTTCTCCTGGTGCATTCAGGGATCTGTGAGTCTGCACTTCAATCTCCCTCTGTGCCTCTACACTTCTCACTCATACCAGTAATATTATTTCTCTTTGCCTTGTGTGTCCGCCCCAAATGTATTTATTACTTCACAGTGTTGTAGAGGCTGGATGACTGAGTGAATCCCTTTCAACAGAGCAGGTGGAGTGTCCTCTCCCCAGTGTGGACTGTGTCAATGAGTTTTCCATTCAGATGGATAATTGAAACCCTTCCCGCAGTCCCCCACATTTCCACGGTTTCTCTGTGGTACCGGTGTTCTTATGTCTGTCCAGGTTGAAGGATGTGTTGAAGCCTCGTCTACACACAGCCTGAGTCCGGTCTCTTCCTGATGTAAATGGTGCAATATTTTTTCAGACTCTGTGATTGGTTAAAACTCTTTGCACAGTCAGTGTGTATGTGCCTCAGTGCTTTTCCAGTCGCACGGATGTTTGCAATCTTTTCTCTCAGACAGGACAAACATTTCTCCTTCCACATTGAAAGGCTGGTGATATTCAACTCCTGATGAATCGATAGACTCTGTTAGGACTTGACATGATGTTTGGTTTGAATTCCCATCTGCAATCTTAACATTGTGTAAAAGAAGTTTACATTGAATTACTTAGATTCTACAATGCACAAACAGGCCAGTTGGTTCAACTGCTCTGCTGATTATACTCGCCACATCTTCCATTCCATCCACCTCATCTCAGCCTGTCAGATGATTATTCCATTCCCTTTTCTCATGTGCTTGTCCCATTTCCTTTTGGAAACATCCCAGCACTTTTCTCAACTCCTTCCCTGGTAACAAGTTGCACATTCTAATCCGGTGAATGAAGAAATGTGTCATGTTCTCCCTCCTTGGATTTATCAGTAACTCGTCTTGTATTTATGACCTAGTTTATAATAACAATCTGTATTATTGTCACATGTAGGCTTATGCAATGAAGTTACTGTGAAAAGCTCCCAGTCGCCACATTCTGGCGCCTGTTCAGGTTCACAGAGGGAGAATTCAGAATGTCCAATTCACCGAACAAGCACATCTGTCAGGATTTGTGGGAGGACACCCACGCAGACACGGGGAGAACACACAGATTCCGCACAGTGACCCAAGCAGGAATTGAACCTGGGACCCTCTCACTGTGAAGCAACAGTGCTTGTCAGCCTCCTCAGTGTCAAGCGTGAAACCGGTAAATCCCGCACTGTTTCTCAGTGCTAACCACTGTACTACCGTGCCTCCCATGTTTATTCTTGGCTCCCAGTTTTCCGCCCCACCTCTCCCCTGTCTAACCCACAGATCATTTTAAAGCTTTGCATCAGGTCCCGACTGAGTCCTTGATTTCTCAAGAAAATAATGCCCAATCTGTATAATTTTTGCCTCCGATAGCTGTAATTTCTGTTGGAAAATATCATCACTGCATCCAGGTTAGAAATTGAGGAGAGGAAACCTTCCTTTGTTTGGAGTTGGCACGTGCGCCTGCGCGGTTGCTTCTTCTCTGAAGCTCCGGCACCCTGAGAGCGCAACCCCTCGTTCACTAATGGTTGGAGGTCAGCCACTCCAGTTCGGTCCTCCAATCAATCTCCTTTCCTCCTATTGTCCGGACCTTCCGTCAATCATTGCCCGGGCATTGTGAGGTGTCAGGTGAGAGGTCAGTATCGGGGGGCGGGGTTTACAAATCCCGAGTGCGGCCCTCGAGCCGAATGTGGAACAATGTTATTATTGATCAATCAGCGAGTCAGCCTGAGTCTGTGGCCGCTCTCATCATCTGCAACCGTCACAATGCCCGCGTGACTGACGGCACATCCTGACCAATAGGAAGAGGGGAGGCGGAACTTGAGGATCGACTGGGAGCAGCTGGTCCTCCAACCAATCGGAGTGAATGAGGGGCGGCGCCCGCTGCGATTGAAGCATGCGCAGTGTGGGTAATGGCGAAGGCGAAGGGATGTGTCTTCAGATCCGAAATTGGTAAAAGGCGTTTAACAATACGGAGGGAGCGAGAGATCGCGGGAGTGGACGGAAACGTTGTGTAAAACTGTTGTAAGCCGCAAACCTCGGAATACTTTCCGGGACCCAGTTTGTACCGAGCGGAGCTGCAGCTCCTCATGTTGGGCTCGGGTTAACAGCCGCCATCTTTATTGGATGTGCATCAGGGCGCATGCGCGTTTCTCATCTTTGTCGGGGCGATGTTTCAATGAGTGGGAGGGGCTTGTTCCCCATTGTTCGCATTACATTCGGCCCCCACCAACAAGCCTGGACTTGCAGAGGCCTACCGACTGAACTGGCTTGGGACAATTCACACCTCTTTAACCTGGAGTTACCTCTCTCTCTGCATCTTTGATGATTTGATTGCCTGCAGGTGCTCGCATTCCGGGGCATCTCTGACTGTGTCTATATAAACATTTCTGGAACAAGCCTTTCCATTCACCTGAAGAAGGAGCCGTGCTCCGAAAGCTCGTGTTTGAAACAAACCTGTTGGACTTTAACCTGGTGTTGTAAGACTTCTTACTGTCCCCATTGTTCAGAATGGAGACAACTTGTCCATCAAACTGGATTAGTCTTTGAGTCCCAATGTCTTATTGATGATGCAAAGCGGTGGCAGAGATGGAAAGAAATGGAAGAAATCCTACTCTCCAGATTTCACTGTCACATTGGACTTCCTGCCACATATGTCCGAAGCTCTGCGGCTCTGTTCAGTCACATGAAGCCGAGGGCAGAAACTCGCAGCCCTGAGTCAACATCACCCTCAAATCAGGGACTGCTGATGACAATGAGGGTCAGTGTGCAGCAGGGAGGCATGAGCGGTCATCCTGGACCCAGCAGCAGGAGGGGAGAATGTAGTGAATTTCTATCCTGGACTGGCAGTGATTAATTTTGGAAACCTCCTTTTACAGGGGATTAATAGGGGAGGATTTACACACAGCAAATTCAAATCGGGAGAAATGTTTATCTTTCCTGAATTTCATTTCTGGACTGACAGTGATGCCTTTGTAACTTCTTTCACAGGGGCTTAGAAAGGGATTCGCAGACAGGAAACTCACAACCAATCCTCACATCAAATTCTGACAGCACCATTCGGGATATCAGGACCTGGAGATTATCGACCTTTGTGTGTAAGCATGAGTTCAGATCATTATCACTCGCTGTGTAAATTTCTCCCTCATCTCTCCCCTGTAGATCTTGTTCACAATTATAAATCTGTGTCCCATAATCCTTTTACAATCTGCAGATGAGAACAGATTTCTTTATCTTTGGCCGGATTTGCCGTTATCGTTTCCGGTGCCTGGGGTCGATGCCGGGTGGTCCATCCGGATTTCACTCCATTTTGCTTTTTGTCGTGGTTGAATGGGCTTGGACCAGTCCATTTTTGGATCCAGTTCACAATTGAGTTTGCTCCAAGAATTAATTGATGTGTATCCAGGTCTGGGATGGATCCCAACAATTTATAAAAAATAACATATCTCTCTCTCCTCTCTCTCTCTCTCTCTCTCTCTCTCTCCCTATTGCCCCATAAGTGGGCAAAAAATAATTGGGTACTCAAAATTTATTTTATAAAAAGAAAATCTTTTCCTATGGACAGAACAGACACACATTTTGTCTTACACATTCACAGGCCAATCAATTCAGGTCCTGATGAATGGAGTGACTCTGTTAAATCTTGTGTAAGTTTGATTTGAGTTTCCATCTGATTAACCGAGGACCCAGGTTTGATCCCGGCCCCGGGTCACTGCCTTTACGTAGTTTGCACATTCTCCCCGTGTCTGTGTGGGACTCACCCCCACAATCCAAATAGATTTGTAGGGGAGGTGAATTGGCCTCGCAAAGATTACGCCTCAATTGAGGGTAAAAATTGGGTAACTCTTTTAAAAATCTGCTTTAATTAAAAATGAACAAAAGCCATTACTGTCAATCCAGGATAAAAATTCTGAACAGACAATTCTAGTTTCTCTGGAACATTTTTCCCCATCCCACACACTCTCCCTCCTCCCTAGGCTGAAATCCAAACCCATCTCACCATCTGCATCATTTCTTTCCTCCATTCCCAGTTTTCTCCCTCCCTCTCGTCTGCCTGGGTTCAGTTCTCCAGCTCCTGTCTGCAGACTGACAATAAAATCAATGGGTCTTATTGGGGGTTTGGGGCCTCCAGCGGGTGTTTGAATCCTCCCCGCCCACCTGCCAGAGTTTCCTTCCTTGCCGGAGATCAGAGTCCTCATTGATGATTTGAGCCCAACCTGGAATAATGCAAAATTGCCCCTTAATTGGGGAAAAAAAAATTACATGAAGGTTAGCGGCTGCACAAACTATTTCCAACTCCTCCCACCCGATCTCCTTAACAGGTTGACGCATTTATTTCACTGACTAAAAGGATGGGTCTCTGGCGGCACAGTGATTAGCACTGCTGCCTCACAGCGCTGATGAACCCGGTTTCGATCCCGGACCCGGGTCCCCTGTCTGTGTGGAGTTCACACATTCTCCCTGTATCTGCGTGGGTGTCACCTCCACAACCCAAAGATGTGCAGGGTAGGTGGATTGGCCACGCTAATTGCACCTTAATTGCAAAAAAAATAGGGTACTCCTAAATTTATTTTAAATAAGGCTTGTCTCTTTCCTCATGTTCACAATTAAAGGGGTGGGATTCCCCAGGAGATGGCTGCCATTTCGGGCAATTAAATTAATAATGGACAGAGATATGTCCAGTGTTGTTACATGGTACTGATTGGAATATATTATTTACCGTTCTTGTATAACGTAAATGTATTATTAGTTCTCTTCTAATATAAGACTGTAGCTACGTTATAGATTTCCAGTCCATCTCTTCCCTCAGAGGGTTGTTAGTCTTTGGATTTCTCTTCCACAGGGACCAGTTGTATCTGGGTTCATTGAATATATTGAAGCACAAGTTTGACAGATATTTTATGACAATGGAGTTCAGGGTTATGGGGAACAGATAGGAAAATAGAGTGAAAGCTGAGATGAGGAGGGATTTCTTCAATCGAGGATGTGGTGAAGCTTTGGAATTCTCTATCCCCAGAGGAATGTGGAGCCTCAATCATCAGGGATGTTCAAGACAAATGTTGCTACGTTTCTAGATATTGAAGATATAGAGGGATATGGAGATTGTGTGGGAAAATAGTGCTGCGAGAGATCGGCCAAGGATCTCATTGAATGGTTGAGCAGACTCAGGTGGGCCGAATGGCCTACCCTTGCTCCATTTATAATCTCTGTGTCCTGGTCAGGAAGCAGTGAGCTGAGCTTGGATCTGTCAATCACAGGAATCAGCACCTTGCAGGAGAATTGGGAGGGGAGAATATTAGATACAGCAGAGTGAGAATGGAGGGAGATTGGTGGGCATGGAGATTTACAGCTTTTGGAGAAAAATAGAGGAATAATATTTCATCGGAACTAGAATTGTCTGTTCTGAATTTCTATCGTGTACTAACAATGATGACTTTTTGCATATTGATTTTTAAAGGATATTGGAAGAGGAGGATTGTGGACAGAAATCTCAAAGGTCACGTCTCGATGTGACAAACTCAATAGATTCCTTTTGATCTGAATATCATCGGCGAGAAGGAGAAATGTTTGGTCCGATCTGTCAGTCTTCAAAAGATTTTAAGCGCGAAAAGCACAGAGACCCACAAAACACACACACGAAGGTGAGCGGTTCCAGTGAACTGTGGAAAGAGTTTCAACTATTATACAGCCTGAAAAAACATCACACCATTCACAGTGAGGAGAGACAGTGCCACATGTTCTGTGTGTAGACAAGCTTCCACTGCTTGTCCAGTCTGGAGAGACACGAGGACATCCAAAACATGGAGAAACCGTGGAAATGTGGGGACTGTGGGAAGGATTTCCGAGCCCCATCTGAGCTGGAGACCTCATCGACGCAGTCACACTGGAGAGAGGCCATTCACCTGCTCTCAGTGTGGGCAGGGTTCACTCGATTATCTCACCTGCAGGCTCACCAGCGAGTTCACACTGGGGAGAGGCCGTTCACCTGCTCTGTGTGTGGGAAGGGATTCGCTCAGTTATCCACCCTGCAGTCACACCAGCGAGTTCACACTGGGGAGAGACCATTCACCTTGCTCTCAGTGTGGGAAGGCATTCATGGATTCATCCACCCTGCGGAGACATCAGCGAATTCACACTGGGGAGAGGCCGTTCACCTGTTCCTGTGTGTGATAAGGGATTCATTGATTCATTCACCCTGCGGGAACATCACAGAATTCACACTGGGGAGAGGCCATTCACCTGTTCTCAGTGTGGGAAGGGATTACTCTGTCATCCACTTTGTGGGACCATCAGAAAATTCACAGTGGGGAGAGGCCATTCACCTGTTCTCAGTGTGGGAAGGGATTCATTGATTCATGCAAACTGCGGAGACATCAGCGAATTCACACTGGGGAGAGGCCATTTACCTGCTCTGTGTGTGGGAAGGATTCATTGATTCATCAGCCCTGCTGGAACATCAGAGAATTCACACTGGGGAGAAGCCGTTCATCTGCTCCCTCTGTGGGAAGGGATTCACACATTCATCCAGTCTGCAGACACATCAGCGAGTCCACACTGGGGAAAGGCCGTTCACCTGCTCCCTCTGTGGGAAAGGATTCACACAGTTATCCAGCGTGCAGGCCCACCAGCGAGTTCACACTGGGGAGAGGCCATTCACCTGCTCTTAGTGTGGAAGGCATTACATCGAAACATAGGAAATAGGAGCAGGAAGAGGCCATCATTATGATCATGACTATTCATCCAACTCTTTTCACAGTAACTTCATTGCAGAGTTAATGCAAGCCTACTTGTGACAATAATGATTATTATTATTAATATGATGTGCAGGGTCGGTAAATTGGCCATGCTAAATTGCCCTTAATTGGAAAAAAGATTGGGTACTTTAAATTTTTTAAAAATCATTCATCTGTCTTGTGAATATCTGGGGTCCCTCGCACCGATCCCTGCGGTACCCATTAGTCACTGCCTGCTATTTGAAAAAGACAATTAATTCCTACTCTTTGTTTCCTGTCTGCCAACCAGTTTTTTTTATCCATCTCAATATACTGCCCCTAATCCCATGTGCTTTAATTTTACACACTAATCTCTTTTGGGTGATTTTGTCAAAAGCCATCTGAAAATCCAAATATACCACATCCACTGGCTCCCCCTTGTAAACTCTCGCAGTTGCACCCTCGAAGAATTCCAGTAGATTTGTCAAGCATGATTTCCCCTTCATAAATCCATGCTGACTCTGTCCGATCCTGCCACTGGTTTCTCAGTGCTTTGGTATAAAACCTTTGATAATGGATTCTAGAATTTTCCCCTCTGTCGATGTCAGGCTTACTGGACCTATAATTCCCAGTTTTCTCTCTCACATTTTAAATAGTGGAGTTACATAAGCCACCCTCCAATCTGCAGGAACTGTTCCAGCGTCTATAGAATCCTGGAAGATGACCACCAATGCTTCCACTATTTCTAGAACACTTCCTGAAGTATTTTGGTTGCAGATTATCAGCCCTGGGATTTATCAGCCTTCAATCCCATCAATTTCACCAACACCATTTCTCTCCTAATATTGATCTCCTTCAGTTCCTCCCTCACTAAATCCTGCGTTCCCCAACATTTCTGGTATCTAATTTTTACTCTCATTTGTGAAGCCAGAACCAAAGTATGCATTTATTTGCTCAGCCATTTCTTTGTCCCTTATTATACATTCCCCTGTTTCTGACTGTAAGGAACCAACATTTATCTTCACCAATTTCTCTTTGCATACCTCGAGAAAGTTTTACAATCAGCCTAATTTCCTGTTTTATGCCATTCCCAACATCACCACTGCAGTTTGGGGATCAATATACGATGCCCACTAATGTTTTTGCCCCTTGGTGTTTCTCAGCTCTACCCATAAAGATTCCATACTGTTGGAGCTAATATCCTTCCTCACTATTGCATTAATTTCCTCTTTAACCAGCACTGCCACTCCACTGCCTTTTCCTTTTTGTCTGTTCTTCCCAAATACTGAATATATTCAGTTCCCATCCCTGGTCATTCTGAAGCCATCTCTCCATAATCCCGATTACATCACACCCGTTTACGTTTATTTGCGCAATTCACTTGGTTATGCCGCCTGCAGTCACATCAGGGAGTTCACACTGGGGAGAGGCCGTTTACCTGCTCTCAATGTGCGAAGGGGTTTTGTAATTCATTGCACTTTGAGACACCAACAAGTTCACAACTGATTACAGGGATTGGATTCTGCTGTGTTGTTTCTGTTCTCAATTACATCCAGGACTGCATTTTGTTCATTCTGTTGGTCAATGGGGATGGCCAGAGGATTTCTTTCTGCTGGACTGGCCGGTCTCATGGCTTCGTCTCTCTGAGCCTTCTTGCGAATATCTGGTTTCACATTTCACAAGGAGTGAAAGTGTATTTGGAGGTTAGAAGATGTTTCATTGCCATTTCTGTTTGGAAACCCTAAAAATCATGCCACATTGCCATGAAGGTGGGCTTATGGGGTTACATGGTTCTTTCGTTTAATTTATCTTGGTGCGTCTCACAGAAGAAAACTATCAGGGTATGAGGGGCAGTTAGCTGAGGGGCACTGGGAAGCTACATTAAATAGTATGGTAGAGACAGGCAATCAGTAATATTTAAGGAATTATTACAGATTTACATGGGGATCGGTTTGCTCAGTTGACTGGATGGCTGGTTTGTGCTGAGTGACACCAACAGCAATGTTAAATTCCCATACCGGCTGGGTTAGCCCATGGTCTGTGTCAGTATTATGCTCCACATGATCCTCCACTCACCCCTCTACATCTCACCCATCAGCATCTCCTTCTATTCTTTCTCCCTCACGTATGTCTTGCACTTTACGTTCCATGTATTCTGCTGTTCACCTCAACCACTCGCTGTGTTAGTGAGTTCCACATTCTCACCACTCGCTGGGTAAGAGGTGTCTATTGAAATTCCTATGGATTATTGAATCCCTTATAATCTTAAAGATTTCCATCAGGTCACCCATCAGTCCAGAAAAAAAGCAGCCCCGGCCTTTCCTGAGTGTTAAATGCTCTCAGTTCTGTATATTATGAATCTTTGTTGCACCTTATCCAGTGCCTCTATTTCCTTTTTCTAAATGGAGATCCACAATGTTGCCAGTGCTCCCAGTGTAGTCTAACCAGGTTCTGAACAAGTGCACATTTCCTCCGTGCTTTTCAGTTCTCTCCCTCTGGAATGGAACCCTATATATGGGTCCCACTACTTCAGGAAGTTCTTACAGGGGTGTGTAGAGTACAATTTACAATAAAAAATGTCACAAGTCGGCTTACATTAATGCTTCAATGAAGTACTATGAAAAGCCCCTAAGTCACCACACTCGGCGCCTGTTCTGGTACACCGAGGGAGCGTTTAGAACAGGGGTGGGCAAACTATGGCCCGCAGGCCGCATGCGGCCCCGCCAAAGGTCTTTATGCGGCCCACCAAGATCAAGTAAAAAAAACTGTTTACATTTTTTAATTTTTTAATTTTAAGGTTAATGGGGGGGGCTGTGGGTTACTGTATAGGGTGGATACGTTGACTTGAGTAGGGTGATCATTGCTCTGCACAACATGTGTTTCATGTGAAGTTTCTACTTAATTAATAAAAATTAATTGCTTTTTTTTCTTTAAACTGAGTTACTTTGTTTTTCAAATAATGTGTTTCATGTAAAGTTTCTACTTTAAAATATTAATTAATATAAATTAATTGCTTTTTTTTCCTTTAAAACCTTTTATTTTGGCTATTTTAAATATTAATTATTTTACTAATATACTATGCGGCCCTTTTAAATTGTGAATTTCTGAATGTGGCCCTTGCACGAAAAAGTTTGCCCACCCTGGTTTAGAATGTCCAATTCACCTAACTTGCACACCCTTCGGGACTTGTGGGCGAACACTGGAGCACCCGGAGGAAACCCACCCAAACACAGGAGACTCAGACCGCACAGACAGTCACCCAAACCGGGAATTGAACCTGGGACCCTGGCGCTGTCAAGCAACAGTGTTTTTTTTTAAATTAGATTACCCAATTATTTTTTCCAATTAAGGGGCAAAATTTTAGTGTGGCCAATCCACCGACTGCACATTTTTGGGTTGTGGGGGCGAAACCCACGCAGACACGGGGAGAATGTGCAAACTCCACACGGACAGTGACCCAGAGCCGGGATCGAACCTGGGACCTCAGCGCCGTGAGGCGGTTGTGCTAACCACTAGGCCACCGTGCTGCCCAAATCAACAGTGTTAACCATTGTGCTAGAATGGCACCAGGGATGAGGGATTCCAGTTAGTTGGAGTGACTGGAGCAGCTGAATTTCTCTCCTGATATCACAGCATCTGGAGGATGGGGAATGGGGCCATTCAGCCCTTTGAGACCATGTCATCTCTCTATGGAGCAAGCCTGTCCGTCCATTGCCCCGTTCTATCCCCTAATCCCTGTTGGTTTATTTATCCGGTAACCGTCCAATTTCTGAATGAAATCCTTCTGTCGTCTCTGCATCTCCTGCCCTCATAGGCAGTAGGTTCCAGGTCGTTACCACTCGTTTTACCTGTGCACAAGGCTCCGAGAGCACAGAGGAGTCTATTTGGCCCATTTTTCCCGTGCCAGCTCTTTGTACAGCGACCCATTTAATCCCAGAGTTCGACTATTTTGTTTTCTTTTTCAGAATTCATCAAATTCCCTTTTGGAAGTTATAGTCCAGTGAGATTCCAGCACCATTTATGGACAGTGCATTTACTCTGTTTCCATTCCTGAATCTTTCGTCTCGCCCTCTCGGGGGCTGGTTTAGCGTACTGGGCCAAATCGCTGGCTTTCACAGCAGACCGTCAGACCAGCAGCACGGTTCGATTCCCGTACCGGCCTCCCCGAACAGGCGGAATGTGGGGCTTTTGACAGTAACTTCATTTTGAAGCCTACTTGTGACAATAAGCGATTTTCATTCTTTTGTCTAAAGGGCCAACGTTTACTTTAGCTACTCTCTCCCTTTTTACGTACTTGTCGAAATTCTTAATCTTTTTTCTATTGCTTACTGCTTATTCTCAGCATCTCGTTTAGCCCCCTTTGTTTTTTTTGGTCATCCGTTGGCAGTTTGTAAAAGATTTCTCAGTCTTATAATAATAATAATCATTACTGTCACAAGTAGGCTTCAAATGAAGTTACTGTGAAAAGACCCTAGTCGCCACATTCCACCGCCTGTTCGGGGAGGCCGGTACGGGAATCGAACCCGTGCTGCTGGTCTTGTTTTGCGTTACGAGCTAGCTGTATAGCCCACTGTGCTAAACCAGCCCCAGTCCTCTGACCTATTTTAACACCACTTTCTTTCAGTTGTTACAATCCTTAACTTCGTAGTTCGGCACAAATGGGTCATCTTTCTCGTCGAGTCTGTCTCGATGCAATAGATTGTGTTTTAAGAGTTACGAAATTGTGTTCTTAAATATGTGCCCATTTTACCTTTGAATTTATTTTCCCAAGCTCACGGCAGCCAACTTCGATAGCCAGGGGCTGGTTAGCACAGTGGGCTAAACAGCTGGCTCGCAATGCAGAACAATCTCAGTAGCTGGGGTTCAATTCCCGTACCGGCCTCCCCGAACAGGCACCGAATGTGGCGACTAGGGGCTTTTCACAGTCACTTCCTACTTGTGACAATAAGTAATTGTTATTATTATTAAAACTTGACCTCCCACATACATAATCACTTTTATTTATGTTTAAGACGCTAGTTTCAGACCCAGCTTTCTCACCTTCAAAAGGAACACGCAATTCCAAAACGTCGTCCAAAACTGATTGTGCGTCCAAATCAGCCGAACCGAGATAATTTCTTACTACTGCACTGAACCGATGTACCACCCCATCTCCTTTTCCCTTCTTCAAATCCTTCAGGGCCCCTGAATATTCAGTTTCCAGCCTGGACACCTTGCAACCCACCTATGCCCAACCACCATCAGATCGTGCCTTTTTATTGCTTGCAGACCTGTCCAGTACACCCGGGGACTTCCTGCAAATATGGCCGCCCCCTCCTCCCTCCCCTGCTCCGAGCTCCCACCGACTTCCACCAAACCATTTCCCGAAGTTGTTCCCGACGGTGTCAGTGTAGCGAATCGTGCCAAACCTGCATCGAGGCTCAATGCAGACCAGGGATTCAATGTGGTGTCACTTTGTTTGGCTCTGCACTGTCGTAGCCCCTGACTTTAGATCCTCCCTCACTGGGAAATGAGCCATTTCCCTTCTCTGGCCTCGTAGCTGTTCGATACAGTGCTCACTGCAGTCTTTGATATAACCGAGTGTACATATCTTCCATTTTTTAAACATATTTCTTGTTGGTTATGTTCAGAACTGTACATTTTGTGTAACTTATTGATTGCCCATTTGGTTTGGGTGCCTCCCAACTGGGATTTTTCTTAATGAAATGGAAAAATGTGAGCTATGTTTGTGAAGCAAATGTTTGACGCTAATTAAATGAACCAGAACATCTCCATTCACGCGTGTGAACGAGCTGCTGTACACCCACCTCCTGAGATACAACTGGTACAATCCCTGCCACGGATACAGGAACAAGGTGGTCCGGTCCCTCGAGGCGAGAGGCGGGTCATTCAAAAGTCACAGAGAGAGAGAGGAAGCGAACGTTTATTTATTCATTCGGCGGATGTAAAGTTCCTGATCCAAGCAGTTTTCCCGGGGGGTCCTGAAATGAAGTGAAAATCGCTTATTGTCATGAGTCGGCTTCAAATGAAGTTACTGTGAAAAGCCCCTAGTCGCCACGTTCCGGCACCTGTTCGGGGAGGCTGGTACGGGAATCGAAACCCGTGCTGCGGGCCTGCCTTGGTCTGCTTTCAAAGCTAGCGATTTAGCCCAGTGTGCTAAACCAGCCCCTGTGTCGAGTGCGGACAGGCCTCTGCTGAATCTTTGAGCTGGTACATAGTTTTCTCTCTCCCACAGGCACGTAGGAGGGGGTCTTGGCACCTCTGCCCCATCTGTGGAGGGTGCCGTGGCCACTCCTGAACCTGTTGAGCATGGAGCACTCTTTCCCCGGAAGGTTACAGCCAGGCAGCTGTTGGGTTTTCGAGCCACCCTTTGTTTGAGTTTAAGACACTAGTTTCAGAACCTGCTTTCTCCCCCCCCCCCCACTCTCAAACTGCAAAAGATTGATTCCCGTTCGTTCCTCCCAGTGGAATTTGCGCAAGTCCTGTGTGGTGCTCAGCCAACGACAACAGGGCCACAGAATACAGATAAGAAGCCATGCCTCAACCCACGCTGAAACCACATCGAGAATGATGGTATCGAGGGGAACAGACGGGCTGGGCGGAGAGGAATTATTTCCGCTGGGTCTGCGAGTCCGGGGCTTGGGGGGTGTACTCTAAAACTTGGGTGGCAAGGCTCTTCAGGAGTGGAGTCACTGCGCAAAGGATGATGGGAGTTTGAACAAAGATCACAGCACAGGAACAGGCCCTTCGGCCCTCCAAGCCTGAGCCGACCATGGTACATGCTTAATCTAAAACCATCTGCACTTTCAGAGTCCGTATCCTTCCCACCCTATTCATATATTTGTCTAGCTGTCCCTTAAATGCCGCTATCGTATCTGCTCCCACCACCTCTCCAAGGCAGCGCCTTCCAATATTTACCACCCTCTGTGTACAAAACCTGCCCCGCACATCTCTAAACCTTGCCCCTCACACCTTAAACCTATGCCCCCTAGTAATTGACCCCTCTACCCTGGGAAAAAGCCTCTTGACTATCCACTCTGTCTGTGCCCCACATAATTTTGTAGACCTCTATCAAGTCGCTCCTCAACCTCCGTCGTTCCAGTGAGAAAAACCGATTCAACAGCTCCTCATAGCTAATACCATCCATACCGGGCAACATCCTGGTAATCTCTTCTGCACCCTCTCTAAAGCCTCCACATCCTTCTGGTAGTGTGGCAACCAGAATTGAACACGATACCCAAGTGTGGCCCAACTAAGGTTCTATGCCGCTGCAACATGACTTGCCTATTCTTATACTCAGTGCCCCGGCCAATGAAGGCCAAGCCGTGTGCCTTCTTGACCACTTTATCCCACATGCGTTGCCACTTTCAGTGATCGGTGGACATGCAAGCTCAGATCTCTCTGCCCATCAGTACTCGCAAGAGTTCGACCATTTATTGTGTCAATCCTACATGCATTGGACCTTCCAAAGTGCGTTACCTCACACACTTGTCCGGATTAAACTCCATCTGCCATTTCTTCGCCCCAGGCTCCAACCAATTTGGAGAGGGAGATAGAGAACCTAGTGGAGTGATGCAGCGACAACAATCTCTCCCTCAGTGCCAGCAAAACTAAAGAGCTAATCATTGACTTCAGGAAGCAAAGTACTGTACACACCCCTGTCAGCATCAACGGGGCCGAGGTAGAGATGGTTAGCAGTTTCAAATTCCTAGGGGTGCACATCTACAAAAACCTGTCCTGGTCCACCCACGTCGACGCTATCACCAAGAAAGCACAACAGCACCTATACTTCCTCAGGAAACTAAGAAAATTTGGCATGTCCACATTAACCCTTACCAACTTTTACAGATGCACCATAGAAAGCATCCTATCTGGCTGCATCACAGCCTGGTATGGCAACTGCTCGGCCGAGGACCGCAAGGAACTTCAGAGAGTCGTGAATACTGCCCAGTCCATCACACAAACCTACCTCCCATCTATGGACTCCATCTACACCTCCCGCTGCCTGGGGAAAGCGGGCAGCATAATCAAGGATCCCTCCCACCCGGCTTACTCACTTTTCCAACTTCTTCCATTGGGCAGGAGATTCAGAAGTCTGAGAACACGCACGAACAGACTCAAAAACAGCTTCTTCCCCACTGTCACGAGACTCCTAAATTACCCTCTTATTGACTGACCTCATTAACACTGCACCCTGTATGCTTCACCCAATGCCGGTGCTTCTGTAGTTACATTGTATATCTTGTGTTGCCTTATTATGTGTTTTCTTTTATTCCCTTTTCTTCCCGTGTAGAAGAACATAGAACATAGAAAAATACAGCACAGAACAGGCCCTTCGGCCCACGATGTTGTGACCAACCGTTGTCCGAGATTAATCATAGATTATCATAGAATTTACAGTGCAGAAGGAGGCCACTCGGCCCATCGAGTCTGCACCAGCTCTTGGAAAGAGCACGCTATCCGAGGTCAACAGCTCCACCCTATCCTCATAACCCAGGAACCCCACCCAACACTAAGGGCAATTTTGGACACTATGGGCAATTTAGCGGGGCCGGGCTCAGTAGGCGGGGTCTGGTTCCCCTTTCCCTAACCCTTCCCCTCTCCCCCCCCAGCCTCCCTTTCCCTAACCCTTCCCCTCTCTCCCCCCAGCCCCCCTTTCCCTAACCCTTCCCCTCTCCCCCCCAGCCTCCCTTTCCCTAACCCTTCCCCTCTCTCCCCAGCCGCCCTTTCCCTAACCCTTCCCCTCTCCCCTACCAGCCCCCTTTCCCTAACCCTTCCCCTCTCTCCCCCCAGCCCCCCTTTGCCTAACCCTTCCCCTCTCTCCCCCGCAGACCGTCCGTGATGCCCTTCCTGGGCGATCTGGGGTGTGACCCCTTCTCCTTGTTTCCCACCATTTTATGTCAGTTCATGGTGGCCATTTTATGTCAGTTCATGGCGGCCATTTAATGTCAGTTCACGTTGGCCATTTTATGTCAGTTCACGGTGGCCATTTTATGCAAGTCAATGGCGACCATTTTGTCAGCTAACGGTGGCCATTTTATGTTAGTTCATGGTGGCCATTTTAGGTCACTTCATGGCGGCCATTTTGTGTCAGTTCACGGTGGCCATTTTAGGTCACTTCACAGTGGCCATTTTGTGTCAGTTCACGGCGGCTATTTTATGATGGTTCACAGCGGCCATTTTAGGTCAGTTCACGGATCGGCCCTTGTGTCCTCAGTGCCGTGCCACCCACGCTGAGACATTTCTGTCAGTTGTATAGGTTGGTGTAAAATAAACTGAAGTAAAGTGTTGTATTTAAACAGTGAGATGTTGGGATATGTGGAGGGACAGATGGATCGGGGTGACCTTGTACACCAGTCAGTGAAAGTGGAGAGGGGAGGGGGGGTGCAGAAGGCAGTTCAGAAGGCCAATGATATGTTGGCCTTCATTGCAAAAGGGATTTGAGTTCAGATTTAGAGATGTCTTACTGCAGTTATACAAGGCCTTGATCAGACCACACCTGGAGGACTGTGTACAGTTTCTGTGGTGGTATGAATGTGAGTGATGGAACCATCAATTCAGCGAACACGTGTAGTTGGATCTGAACAGAGGCTTTAATACACTTACGCTTACAATAGAGCCAGCCTATTGTAAGTGTATTAAAGCCTCTGTTCAGATCCAACTACATGTGTTCGCTGAATTGATGGTTCCATCAATTTAATCCACTTAACAAATGCATACTGTGGGTTGGAATGAAACAGGCGCACCTTTTCAACAATGGGGTCGGTCTTGTGCGCCCTGACGTGCTTCCTTAGGAGAACCGGGTCTGGCATCCTCAGCCACGCCGGAAGTGAGACCCCGGTGGCAGTTCCCATGGAAAAAATGAAGAGCCGCTCGTGGGGGTTTGGTTGGTAGCTGTACACAGGAGGGATCTAATTGCGTGGAGCGAGTCAGGGAGGGCTTCCTGCCATTGGGAAACTTGGAGCTTCCTGGACCTGAGGGTCAGTAGGACGGTCTTTCAGACCGTCGCGTTCTCCCTCTCCACCTGTCCGTTCCCCTTGGGGTTGTAACTGGTAGTCCTGCTCGAGGCGATGCCCTTGTCGAGCAGGTACTGACGCTGCTCGTCACTCATAAAGGACGCACCCTGGTCGCTGTGCACGTAGCTGGGGAAACCAAACAGGGTGAAGACACTATGCAGGGCCCTAATAACTTTGTGGGAGGTCATATCGGGGCATGGGAGGGCGAAGGGGAATCGGGAGAACTCGTCAATAATGTTAAGGAAGTAAATATTTTTGTTAGTGGAGGGGAGTGGCCCTTTGAAATTGATCGCAAGGCGTTCAAAGGGCCTAGAAGCCTTGACCAGGTGGAGCCTGTCTGGTCTATAGAAGTGCTGTTTGCACTCCCCAGATCGGGCAGTCCCTGGTGACCGCTTTTACCTCCTTGTTGGAGAAAGGCAGGTTTCGGGCTCTGATGTAGTGGGCGAGCCGGGTGACCCCTGGGTGGCAGAGGTCATCGTGGATGGCTTTTAGGCGGCTGATTTGCGCGCTGGCGCATGTCCCGCGGGATAGGGCATCCGAGGGCTCGTTGACCTTCCCCGGTCGATATTTGATATCGTAATTGTAGGTGGAGAGTTCAATCCTCCACCGAAGAATTTTGTCATTTTAAATTTTGCCCCTTTGCGAGTTGTTGAACATGAAGGCGACCGACCATTGGTTGGTAATGAGGGTGAACCTCCTACCTGCGAGGTAGTGCCTCCAGTGTCGGTCAGCCTCCACGATGGCTTGTGCTTCCTTCTCGACTGAGGAGTGTCGGAGTTCTGAAGCGGATAGGGTACGGGGGAAAAATGCAACGGGCCGCCCTGCTTGGTTTAAAGTGGCTGCTAGCGCTACCTCTGAGGTGTCACTCACAACCTGAAAGGGAGTGGATTCATCCACCGCCCGCATGGCTGCTTTGGCGATGTCGTCCCTGATGCAGCTGAAGGCCTGGCGCGCCTCAGCAGACAGGGGAAATAGTGTGGCCTTGAAGAGTGGGCGGGCTTTGTCCACATATTGGGGGACCCACTGGGTGTAGTACGAAAAGAGCCCCAGCACCGTTTGAGGGCCTTGGGGCCATGGGGGAGGGGGAGTTCTAAGAGGGGGCGCATGCGGTCCAGTCTGGGCCCAGGACTCCGTTCTCCACGACGTAGCCGAGGATGGCTAGTCTGTTTGTGCGGAACACGCATTTCTCCTTGTTATAGAACATAGAACATAGAACGATACAGCGCAGTACAGGCCCTTCGGCCCTCGATGTTGCACCGACATGGAAAAAAAAACTAAAGGCCATCTAACCTACACTATGCCCTTATCATCCATATGCTTATCCAATAAATTTTTAAATGCCCTCAATGTTGGCGAGTTCACTACTGTTGCAGGTAGGGCATTCCACGGCCTCACCACTCTTTGCGTAAAAAACCCCCTCTGACCTCTGTCCTATATCTATTACCCCTCAATTTAAGGCTATGTCCCCTCGTGCTAGCCACCTCCATCCGCGGGAGAAGGCTCTCGCTGTCCACCCTATCTAACCCTCTGATCATTTTGTATGCCTCTATTAAGTCACCTCTTAACCTTCTTCTCTCTAACGAAAACAACCTCAAGTCCATCAGCCTTTCCTCATAAGATTTTCCCTCCATACCAGGCAACATCCTGGTAAATCTCCTCTGCACCCGTTCCAAAGCTTCCACGTCCTTCCTATAATGAGGCGACCAGAACTGTACGCAATACTCCAAATGCGGCCGTACCAGAGTTTGGTACAGCTGCATCATGACCTCATGGTCCGGAACTCAATCCCTCTACCAATAAAGGCCAACACACCATAGGCCTTCTTCACAACCCTTTCAACCTGGGTGGCAACTTTCAGGGATCTATGTACATGGACACCGAGATCCCTCTGCTCATCGACACTACCATGAATTTTACCATTAGCCAAATATTCCGCATTCCTGTTATTCTTTCCAAAGTGAATCACCTCACACTTCTCCACATTAAACTCCATTTGCCACCTCTCAGCCCAGCTCTGCAGCTTATCTATGTCCCTCTGTAACCTGCAACATCCTTCCGCACTGTCTACAACTCCACCGACTTTAGTGTCGTCTGCAAATTTACTCACCCATCCTTCTGCGCCCTCCTCTAGGTCATTTATAAAAATGACAAACAGCAACGGCCCCAGAACAGATCCTTGTGGTACGCCACTCGTAACTGAACTCCATTCTGAACATTTCCCATCAACTACCACTCTCTGTCTTCTTTCAACTAGCCAATTTCTGATCCACATCTCTAAATCACCCTCAATCCCCAGCCTCCCTATTTTCTGCAATAGCCGACCGTGGGGAACCTTATCAAACGCTTTACTGAAATCCATATACACCACATCAACTGCTCTACCCTCGTCTACCTGTTCAGTCACCTTCTCAAAGAACTCGATAAGGTTTGTGAGGCATGACCTACCCTTCACAAAACCATGCTGACCGTCCCTAATCATATTATTCCTATCTAGATGATTATAAATCGTATCTTTTATAATCCTCTCCAAGACTTTACCCACCACAGACGTTAGGCTCACCGGCCTATAGTTACCGGGGTTATCTCTACTCCCCTTCTTGAACAAAGGGACCACATTTGCTATCCTCCAGTCCTCTGGCACTATTCCTGTAGCCAATGATGACCTAAAAATCAAAGCCAAAGGCTCAGCAATCTCTTCCCTGGCTTCCCAGAGAATCCTAGGATAAATCCCATCCGGCCCCGGGGACTTATCTATTTTCACCTTGTCCAGAATTGCCAACACTTCTTCCCTACGCACCTCAATGCCATCTATTCTAATAGCCTGGGCTCAGCATTCTCCTCCACAATATTATCTTTTTCTTGAGTGAATACTGACGAAAAGTATTCATTTAGTATCTCGCTTATCTCCTCAGCCTCCACACACAACTTTCCACCACTGTCCTTGACTGGCCCTACTCTTACCCTAGTCATTCTTTTATTCCTGACATACCTATAGAAAGCTTTTGGGTTTTCCTTGATCCTACCTGCCAAAGACTTCTCATGTCCCCTCCTTGCTCGTCTCAGCTCTCTCTTTAGATCCTTCCTCGCTTCCTTGTAACTATCAAGCGCCCCAACTGAAACTTCACGCCTCATCTTCACATAGGCCTCCTTCTTCCTCTTAACAAGAGATTCCACTTCTTTGGTAAACCACGGTTCCCTCGCTCGACCCCTTCCTCCCTGCCTGACTGGTACGTACTTATCAAGAACATGCAATAGCTGTTCCTTGAACAAGCTCCACATATCCAGTGTGCCCAACCCTTGCAGCCTACTTCTCCAACCAACACATCCTAAGTCATGTCTAATGGCATCATAATTGCCCTTCCCCCAGCTATAACTCTTGCTCTGCGGGGTATACTTATCCCTTTCCATCACTAACGTAAAGGTCACCGAATTGTGGTCACTGTCTCCAAAGTGTTCACCTACCTCCAGATCTAACACCTGGCCTGGTTCATTACCCAAAACCAAATCCAAAGTGGCCTCACCTCTTGTTGGCCTGTCAACATATTGTGTCAGAAAACCCTCCTGCACACATTGTACAAAGAACGACCCATCCAATGTACTCGAACTATATCTTTTCCAGTCAATATTAGGAAAGTTAAAGTCTCCCATAACAACTACCCTGTTACTTTCGCTCTTTTCCAGAATCATCTTCGCCATCCTTTCCTCTACATCTCTAGAACTATTAGGTGGCCTATAGAAAACTCCCAACAGGGTGACCTCTCCTTTCCTGTTTCTAACCTCAGCCCATACTACCTCGGAAGAGAGTCCCCATCTTGCATCCTTTCTACCACCGTAATACTGTCCTTGACTAGCAGCGCCACACCTCCCCCTCTTTTGCCCCCTTCTCTGACCTTACTAAAGCACCTAAACCCCGGAACCTGCAACAACCATTCCTGTCCCTGCTCTATCCATGTCTCTGAAATGGCCACAACATCGAAGTCCCAGGTACCAACCCATGCTGCCAGTTCCCCTACCTTATTTCGTATACTCCTGGCATTGAAATAGACACACTTCAAACCACAGACCTGAACACTGCCGCCCTCCTGCGAAGTCAAAACTGTGCTCCTGACCTCTCTACTCTCAATCTCTCGCACCCCAAAACTACAATCCAGGTTCCCATGTTATTTTAAGGTTTAATTTTGGGCCGTCTGGAGAAAACGGTGGAAGTTGGCGTCGTGGTCCTGCTGGTCATGGCCGCAGATGGTAACGTTATCCTGATACGGAAACGTGGCCCACAGCCCGTACTGGTCTACCATTCGGTCCATTGCTCGTTGGAACACCGAAACCCCGTTAGTGACGCCGAAGGGAACCCGGAGGAAATGGAAGAGGCGGCCATCGGCCTCGAAAGCCGTGTAGTGGCGGTCCTCTGGGCGGATTGGGAGCTGGTGGTATGCAGACTTCAGATCCACCGTGGAAAATACCCGATATTGGGCGATCTGGTTTACCATGTCTGCAATTCGGGGAGGGGATACGCATCTAGGAGCGTAAAGCGATTGATGGTCTGGCTATAATCAATGCACATGCGGAATTCTTCCCGGTCTTGACGACCACCACCTGAGCTCTCCAGGGACGGTTACTGCCGTCTATGATCCCCTCACTGAGCAGCCTTCGGATCTCCGTTCTGATAAATACCCTATCCTGCAGGCTGTACCGCCTGCTGCGGGTGGCTACCAGTTTGCAATCCGGGGTGAGGTTGGTGAAGAGGGGGGGGGGGGCGATGCGCAGCATGGCGAGGCTTAAGATAGTGAGTGGGGCCAGGGGCCAGCCGAAGCTGAGGGTGAGACTCTTGAGATTACATTGGAAATCCAAGCCTAAGAGGAGTGCTGCGCAGAGGTCGGGCAAGACGTACAGTTTAAATTTGGAATAAATAGCGCCTCGAATCGTTAGCGTTGCTGTAGTGCAGCCTTAGATTTGGATGGAATGGGAGCCCGAAGCAAGGGCGATAGTTTGGTTGACGGGATAAATAGGGAGGGAACAGCGTCTTACCAGCTCTGGGTGTCTGAAGCCCTCTGTGCTCCTGGAGCCGAAGAGGCACGACTTGTTGTACCCGTTGATCTGGACCTCCGTCATCGAATTTCTCAGATGCTTGGGGTGAGATTGGTCGAGGCTGACCGTGTTGAGTTGCGGGCCGTGTGGTGGGTGCCCGGGGGAGTCGAATTCTTCCGATCGGGCGTCCTGTCGAGTAGATGCCGCTGCGTTCTGGCGAGCTTGATGCAGGAACATTGCGCTGAGTTGTGGGCCATGTGGTGACTGCCCGGGGAGGTCATACTCCTCCGATGAGCTGTTTGAGTCTGGGGATGCAGCTAGGGCCCGTGGATCGCACGTGGAGGGTGGTGATGAAGATGGCGTTCAAGATGGCGGCCCCATGAATCGCACGTGGCCGGCCGCATGGTGGAGGTTTGCCAAGATGGCGGCCCCCATGGATCGCACGTGGAGGGAGGGGGCGGAGCCTGAGCGTAGGCCACAGCGTTTCGGGCCCTGCGGGCCTGCTGGTGCTGGGGGCGATGTTTTGGACTGTTGGGGTGTTGAGGGCTGGGGCCCTTCTGCCGAGGTACACTTTAGCATAGTGGCCTTTCTTCCCGCAGCTGCTGCAGGTCGCGATCGGGCTGAGCAGTGCTGCTGCGGATGCTGGCTTGTCCACAGAAGTGGCAGACTGGAGCAGTTGAATAACTGGTTTGGGGAGCTGAATAGTGGCAGGCTGGAGCAGTTGAATAACTGGTTTGGCGAGCTGAGTAGCTGGCTGGGGGAGATGAGTAATTAGCTGGAGCAGCTGGATAGTTTGAGTAGTTGATTGGGACAGTCGGGCGGCCGGCTGAGGCAGCGCGATAGCTGGGGGGCCTTGCGGCACGGGCTTGGGGGGTCCTCAGATCGGTGGCCCATGCGGGGTTAGCGGGGTCCGCAGGAAACGAGTTGAGGCTGCGGAAGGAAACTTCCATCGTGATAGCAGCCTCTATGGTAGTCTCTAAGCCCAGGGCTCCATTTTCTAATAGTCTCTGGCGCACAGAGCTAGATCGAAGTCCTGCTACAAAAACGTCCCGCACAGCAAGCTCCCTATGTTCGTCCACGGTTACGGCCTGGTAATTGCAGTCATTTGAGAGATTGTTCAACTCGCGTGCAAATTCAGCTAAAGTTTCAGTAGACCATTGTCGGCGAGTCGTGAACACATGGCGGGTAAAGACCTCGTTCATGGTCTCATATACATTTTGTCCAAAATCGCCAGCGCAGCGGTGTAGGAACCGGCTGGATGTAGTTGTGTAGAAATTCTGTGGCTTACCCGCGCGCAGTAGGCTGAGCTTTTGTTCCTCCGAAGTTTCAGCGATGCTGATTTCGGCAGGTAGGCCTTAAAACATTTCAGCCAGTGGCAGAAGGTTTCTTTCGCCTCTGCATCCTGCGGATCGAGTTATAGACGTCCTGGTTTTAGAGCAGATTCCATGCTTTACTTCAGCAGCTTCTTACGTGTATTAAATTGATGGAACCATCAATTCAGCGAACACGTGTAGTTGGATCTGAACAGAGGCTTTAATACATTTACAATAGAGCCAGCCTATTCGTCGTTGAACTTCAGGTGAAATGGCAGGCTGGCTCTAAGGCACTGATCTTTATACATCGGTCCAAGGGGGAGGAGTCTTGGGCGGAGCCAAGGGAGGAGCCTAGTACAAACTCTCGCGTACTCCCAGAGTGACTCCCCCTGGTGGCCAGCACAGCCACTCCCTCCCACAGCCAGCACTGCCAGTGCTCCCCACAGCCAGCACTGCCAGTGCACCCCCACAGCCAGCACTGCCAGTGCACCCCCACAGCCAGCACTGCCAGTGCACCCCCACAGCCAGCACTGCCCGTGCCCCCCCCACAGCCAGCACTGCCAGTGCACCCCCACAGCCAGCACAGCCAGTGCTCACCCCCACAGCCAGTACTGCCAGTGCCCTCCCCCACAGCCAGCACTGCCAGTGCCCCCCCCCACAGGCAATTCTGCCAATGCTCCCCCACACCAGCCCACGCCAGTGCTCCCACACAGCCAGCAATGCCCGTGCCCCCCAGCCAGCACTGCCCGTGCCCCCCACAGCCAGCACTGCCAGTGCCCCCCCCACAGCTAGCACTGCCAGTGCCCTCCCAGCCAGCACTGCCAATGCCCCCCCAGCCAGCACTGTCAGTGCTCCCCCACAGCTAGCGCTGCCAGTGCTCCCCCCACAGCCAGCACTGTCAGTGCTCCCCCCACAGCCAGCACTGCCAGTGCCCCCCACAGCCAGCACTGCCAGTGCACCCCCACAGCCAGTGCCCCCCCCCACAGCCAGCACTGCCAGTGCCCCCCCCCACAGCTAGCACTGCCAGTGCCCCCCCACAGCTAGCACTGCCCGTGCCCCCCACAGCCAGCACTGCCAGTGCCCCCCCCACAGCTAGCACTGCCAATGCCCCCCACAGCCAGCACAGCCAGTGCTCCCCCACAGCCAGCACTGTCAGTGCTCCCCCACAGCCAGCCCTGCCAGTGCTCCCTCCCACAGCCAGCACTGCCCGTGCCCCCCAGCCAGCACTGCCCGTGCCCCCCACAGCCAGCACTGTCAGTGCTCCCCACAGCCAGCACTGCCAGTGCCCCCCCCCCCCCAGCCAGCACTGCCAGTACCCCCACAGCTGATGGCGGAGTCTGTCAGTCAGCGGCTGGAGCTGCTGATTGGCTGAGAGGCTGTCAGTCAGGTTGATTTACTCATTAACTTAGTAATTGATGTAACCGGATATTTCACCGCGATCTTGATCTGTTCCCTGAACCTGGACTGAGTCACCACATAAATAAATGTGTTTGTGCAGCAATTTAAATCCCGCAGCATAAACCCGACTTCTTGGAAATCATATTGAGGAATGGTGAGCTCATTAAAATCTGACAAATCGAAATAGAAAAATTTAATAACGGACACAGTCCAGAGGAGAATGAAAGCTCCGGAGATGCTGAAGAGCAAAATCATTGACTTCCTTCTGCTCTCCATCTCTGGGTCTGTGCGATTGTCTCCCTGACTCTGAGCCCTCAGTGTCTTCCGGACCCGACTGGTGAGTAAAATGTGTCTGATTGTCAGGGCGTTGGTCAACAGGATTGAGAAGAACGGGATCAATGGGGTTAAAATCTTATCAAACCAGTTATATCCAACCCATCCCGGGTCAGTCAAAACGCTGCTCTTTGTACGACAGCCCACTGGACATTGTCGATTATCCATATAGGTTCATACATAAAGTACCAGGGGATGTTTTTCACACAGAGCAGGAGGCCGGTTGTTGACAGAACCACAGCCGCAGTTTTCCCGGTGCAATATTTAGTTTTCAGTTTCTGGCAGCGAATAGCCACAAATCGATCAAAGGAGAAAGTGAGGGTGAACCAGACAGAATAGTCCCTGGCTGCAGCCATCAGGCCAACGTTAACACGGCACGCAGGGTGAGGGACAGGAAATTCAGGGGGAAATAATAAACATTGATCTTGTTCAGTATGGGTCTAGTGATAATAAACAGCAGATCCGCCGTTGCCATGGCCACCAGGTAGCGAGTGGTGCAGGTAGAGAGACCACACTTCCCCCGACACAGAATCACAATTCCCAGTAAATTAACTGTCAGGGAGAGAAAGTAGAGATGTGGGAAATTACTGGATAATCAATCGCCCTGTCTGAACATAATCGCAGCATCAATATAATGGATAGTGGGTGGGTGGGGGTGTTGCGAGAGGATGGGCACAGAGATTAACATTGTAGAGAGGAAGTAGCAAATGTAACTCCAGTGTTAAAGATGGGGAATGGGGGGAAAAGTGTGAATTGCAGCCCTGTCAGTTTGATGGCAGTGGGAGGAAAATGTTTATAATTCAGACACCTTTGGGAGAGGTTACATTTCTCATTCAGTCTGATTTACAGGATTCACTCAGGACGGCCAGGTTTCCCAAACCAGATACAAACATACCAGAGATTGTCATGCCTGCTCAATTATTGGACCACACCCCGGATTGGACCGTTCCCTGGACTGGGTTTCTGATGGGGTTGGACCCACTCCTGGTTTATTTGAATCCTCCACGATCAATGGAAAAATAAAACAAACTCAGGACCTTCCCACTTCATAATCATGGCAGCAATAGAAATATAGAATGTATAGTGCAAAATGAGGCCATTCAGCCCATCGAATCTGCACTGGTACTTGGAAAGTAAACACCAGTTAAGCCCACCCCATCCCCATAACCCAGTGACCCCATCTAAATTGTTTGGAAACTAAACACAATTTATCTTGGTCAATCCACCTAACCTTCACATCTTTGGACTGTGGGAGGAAACCGGAGTACCCGGAGGAAACCCACGCAGACACGGGGAGAACTGCAGTCTCTACACAGTCACCAAAGGTAGGAATTGATTCGGGGACCCTGGTGCTGTGAGGCAGCAGTGCCAACCATTGCGCACTGTGCCACCAATGTCATTGGGAAGGGACAGAACAGGATAAAGCGGATGGAATTAAGAGAGGAAGAAATGATCTTGCTGGGCTGGAACAGGCCGAAGTAATGGGTCTACTGGGACTTTCCTGTTTGTGGATTTTGGGAAGGAGGTAGAAGCGGGAGGTTGATGCAGGATGTGTAGGGTTGTGGGACGATGATGTCCGAGGCTGTGGACAGAGGATATCCAGAACCAATGAGGACAGTGAGTGTCCTGGGAACAATATGATGATGTTTGGTGGTGTGCTGCTGGTCCAGGAGGAGGTAGCAGGATGGGCCTGAGAGTTGAAGGTCAGTCTCTGCGAGGAAGAAGTCAGTACACCAGACAATAATGACACCGCCCTTGTGGGTAGCTCAGATCACCAGGTCAGGGTTGGATATTAGAGAGAGGTTTGGAGCAAGTTTCGAGTGAGTCAGGATAGAGTTGGTGAGAGGCCCAGAGAAATTGAGACGGTCGTGTCGCACTGACAGATCTCAATGAAAAGATCAAGAGCTGATAGGAGGCCAGAGGGTGGGGTCCAGGTAGAGGGAGATTACTGGAGGCAGATGGATTTCAGCAACAAATATTCATAAAATAGACAGTGAGAAACAGCCGAGACAATATTATCTACTCACTGATCACCATTGAAAAGCAGAAGTTGGTCTCTGTTATTCTTGAATTTAGAACACAATATAATAAAATCTTCCAGTCACAATGTCAACAGTTGGAAAAATGGAATTAGAAGTATGGGTAAAAGTGATCCAGTAACACATATTCCAAAGTCAATATCATTCCTGACACATTTCATCCAATTATTTCAATAACTATCAGAAATAATAGATCTGAGTAGTGTAATAGATGTTAAACAATTTTACTTTCTAAAGGCCATCAGTAAGGTCCGAATAACAGACTGATGAGTTAGGGGACACAGCAGCAGAATGGACACATGCTGGCGACGCACACACAAAACAGGGAGAGGAGGTAAAGAGATTTAGGCTGATTGGTGGAAGGTGGGAAGTGGTGTTCCACAAGGATCAGCACTGGGATCACTCTCCTTCACCATTCCCATCATCATTATGGAATCGGGAAGCAAAATGATAATTACACAATTCACAGGCAAAATCAAATTGAGAGTGATAGTGAATACAGAGGAAGATACAACTAATTACAGGAACATATTATCAGTAATTATGAATTTGCAAATTGGTATTTCAATGGGAAATTAATTTCCCGACAGATCAGTGTCTGCTGCTGCATTTTGATCAGAACAATAAGTCCCGCAATCACTCCTTGGAAAACAAGTGTGTGAATGGACTGGAGGGGTTTCTGGGTTCAGGTGAATAGATTCACAAATCGTGTGAAGCAGAAACACAGTTTAAAAACATCCACAACAATTGATCAAACATGTGAGTTCATTTCAGAATGAATAGAAATGAGAAAATATCACAAAACCTATTGGAATACGGGACTGTTGTGAGTTTTATGAAATATTGAAGTTTGGGTCATGTTTGTTCCTGTTGGAGTAGGTCAATAGAAAACAGAAATAGGGACATTTCACTTCATTCAATAAATATCAAACATCTTCAAAACCCAGCCAAACAGGGGCTGGTTTAGCTCACTGGGGGCTGGTTTAGCTTACTGGGAGCTGGTTTAGCTCACTGGGCTAAATCGCTGGTTTTTAAAGCAGGCCAAGCCGCACGGTTCGATTCCCATACCAGCCCCCCCCCCCCCCCCCCGACAGGCGCAGGAATGTGGTGACTCGGGGCTTTTCACAGTAACTTCATTGAAGCCTACTCGTGACAATAAGCAATTTTCATTTCATTTCATTTTCAAACTCATCCTGTTTTCAACCTATTCCAAAGTTAAACTCACAGAGAGAACTCCACAGAATGGAGCGACAACTCACCAATAAAATACATCATCTCAAAATAGAACCAACTAATGTCAGTCCAGTTACTGACCCACACACAATACAATTCCACATGGACAGAGAGCCCCAGTAATAGGGAGATAATTAGATCAGATATTCCATTCTGGTGAGACACCCACACTTAGTACAATCCTACACTGACAGATACTTCCAGTAACACTTCCTCGCCGCTGTCAGATATTCCACTCTGGTTAGTGACCCAAACGCAGTCTGCTTTAATTCTTTCTCTTCCGAAACCTCCCTTCAGAGAAATTGCCTTCACTGAGATCCAATCTAACATTATACAAGATCCCACTCAATATAATAACATCACCGGTCAGAGATCCAGTGAGTAAGAAACAGAGGTTTATTGTGAGTTGATGGAAGGAATTCAAATCATTGACATGCTGGAGACATTTGACAATTATACAGTTGATCAGGTGTCTGTATGACAGTGAGCACGAGATCAGGATTAAACATTTTCACTCCGAGTTTCAAATCAGAGAGCCGCTCACACACAGATTTACACAAGTTCAATGGTGATAGTCACTTACCAGGAACACCAACGATAGCAACGATTGGGTAGAATATTTTCTCAGCAGTATAAATTGGATTAAGCATTTTCAGTATGAAGTGATGTGTCCTTTCGTGCTGGTGTCAGTCTCTGTGTCTGAAACTCCGAGGTTATATGTTCCCAAAGCATTTAATTTATACCCCGGGGAACCACCTCAGGGATATTGAGGTTGTGAAATCGTACATGTTATTATTAGAAATATATGAACAAACAGATGACGATATTGTGTTCAGTGAAAGAAAATATTATTTTTCGAGTGAGTGACCACTTTCCAAACACTGAACTGTGTTGATCATATTGTTCAGCGAACATTAACAGAAAGGATGCTGTCCACTCAGACAACATCAGTCCCATCTCTAGATCTCAGATTGTTACAGTGATAACCCTCACACCACTGTGACCATTCAGTGATTCAGTTCCAATTGTCAGTGTGTTTCTCTGGGTCGTTTCACTGCACTCTGGGGTGTAGCTGTCTCTGTAACTGTGACCATTCAGTGATTCAGTTCCAATTGTCAGTGTGTTTCTCTGGGTGGTTCCACTGCACTCTGGGGTGTAGCTGCCTCTATCTGTGACCATTCCTTTATTTGATTTCAGTACGTTCTGTCTGAGCCTAAGTAGCAAATTTCAATGTCTCCAAAATCTGGAACTGTTTTAAGCGCAAAGTATGTGATCCATATCTAAATCTAATTCAAACCCTCAAACTAAGAAAATCTTTAGAACCATTGGAACCTCAGAAAACTCAGAGGCTGCAGCACATTCAAACTCAGCACCTCAGAGAGCAGCATTAAAACATGTACAGCTGTGAAAACTAATACCCCGTCTCTAACTGATACCGGCCAACCATCTGATACACAGACTGGCCAGACTGCTGGTTTAGCTCACTGGGCTAAATTGCTGGCTTTGAAAGCAGGCCAGCAGCACGGTTCCATTCCCGTACCAGCCTCCCCGGACAGGCGCCGGAATGTGGCGACTAGGGGCTTTTCACAGTAACTTCATTGAAGCCTACTTGTGACAATAAGCGATTTTCATTTCATTAGGGGCTGGTTTAGCACACAGTGCTAAGTCGCCGGCTTTTAAAGCAGACCAAGACAGGCCAGCAGCAGGGTTGGATTCCCGAACCAGCCTCCCCGGACAGGCGCTGGAATGTGGCGACTAGGGGCTTTTCACAGAAACTTCACTGAAGCCTGCTTGTGACAATAAGCGATTTTCATTAATTTCATTCACTTAAACTGGCGGGGTGAGATGTGGAGGAAGAGAGAACTGGTCTGTGCGATGTGCTGCAAGAACAGAGGTTGGGAGGAGATAGAATGGGAGGGAAAGAATGGGAGGGAAAGAGGGTGGGAGAAATCAAGAATAAAACGAGAGAAGGAGGTAGATTGTCTGCGAGGCAGAGAATGGAGCCGAGTGGGTGAGTGGATGAGGGAGGCAGATTGTGTGAGAAGGATGGTGTATAAAATACTGACATAATATCAGACATAAGTAAAGGAGAGAGTGACTGGGGGAGTGGGAGAGGGAAAGAATGTGAGAGAAAGTTGGAGAGAAGTAAAGAGTGTGAGAGAACGTGTGAGAGACGGAAAGAGTGTGAGAGAGGGAAAGAGTGGGAGAGTAAAGAGTGTGAGAGGGAAAGAGTGGAGAGAGTGTGAGGGAGAGAGTGTGAGAGAGGGAGAGTGTGAGCGTTAGAGAGGGAGAGTGTGAGCGTTAGAGAGGGAGAGTGTGAGAGAGGGAGAATATGTGAGAGAGGGAGAGAATGGAAGGGAGAGATAGAGTGTGAGGGAGTGTGCTTGGAGATAGGGGGAACTGGGTATCACTTTTCCAGGAGACCCATCCGGAGTGAGACTCATACAGAGTGGGAGATTGAAACTTGGTAATTTGGTGCAGTGAGGTAATTCGGTGCAGAGTGTGAGGAGGTGCTTTTTAACCCTGGTAAGTGACTGGTAAGTAGTCTCTCTTTTTCTTTTCATTGTCTAATTTATTTATTTTTATTTTGAAATTCTAGTTGTTTAAGTTTACCAAGGGTTTAAGACATGGCAGGAGATCCCAGACCCGTGTCATGCTCCTCGTGTGCGATGTGGGAGCTCAGGGACACGTCCACTGTCCCTGGCTCCTTCACGTGCAAGAAGTGTGTTCAGTTGCAGCTCTTGTTAGACCGCTTGACGGCTCTGGAGCTGCGGATGGACTCACTTTGGAGCATCCGCGATGCTGAGGAGGTCGTGGATAGCACGTTTAGCGAGTTGGTCACACCGCTGGTGAAGGTTACTGAGGGAGATAGAAAATGGGTGACCAAAAGAAAGAGCAAGAGTAGGAAGGCAGTGCAGGTGTCCCCTGCAGTCATCTCCCTGCAAAACAGATATACCGCTTTGGATACTGTTGAGGGAGATGGCTCACCAGGGGAAGGCAGCAGCAGCCAGGTTCATGGCACCGTGGCTGGCTCTGCTGCACAGCAGGGCAGGAAGAAAAATGGCAGGGCTATAGTGATAGGGGACTCGATCGTAAGGGGAATAGACAGGCGGTTCTGTGGACGCAATCGAGACTCCAGGATGGTATGTTGCCTCCCTGGTGCAAGGGTCAAGGATGTCTCGGAGCGGCTGCAGGACATTCTGGGGGGGGGGGGGGGGAGGGTGAACAGCCAGCTGTCGTGGTGCACATAGGCACCAACGATATAGGTAAAAAGCGGGATGAGGTCCTACAAGCGGAATTCAGGGAGTTAGGAGTTAAACTAAAAAGTAGGACCTCAAAGGTAGTAATCTCAGGATTGCTACCAGTGCCACGAGCTAGTCAGAGTAGGAATGTCAGGATAGATAGGATGAATGCGTGGCTCGAGAGATGGTGCAAGAGGGAGGGATTCAAATTCCTGGGGCATTGGGACCGGTTCTGGGGGTGGGACCAGTACAAACCGGACGGTCTGCACTTGGGCAGGACTGGAACCGATGTTCTAGGGGGGGTGTTTCTAGAGCTATTGGGGAGGGTTTAAACTAATCTGGCAGGGGGATGGGAACCAATGCTGGAAGTTGGAAGGTAGTAAAACAGGGACAGAAACAAAAGGAAGTAAGGGGAAAAGTGCAAGGCAGAGAAGACATAGTCAGAAATCCATAAGGGTGACAGTACAAGGTACAGTGACTGAGGGGAGCACAGTGAATAGGCCCAGTAATAACAAAAGGAATAAAACTGGAGATGTTAAGATTCAAAACAGAGGTAAAAAAACCCAACATAAGTGTACTTTACCTGAATGCTTGTAGTATTCGGAATAAAGTAAATGAGTTGGTGGCACAAATCATCATAAATGACTATGATTTAGTGGCCATTACTGAAACATGGTTAAAGGATGGTCACGACTGGGAGTTAAATATCCGAGGGTATCAAACTATTCGGAAGGACAGAGTGGATGGTAAGGGGTGGTGTTGCTCTGTTATTTAAGGATGACATCCGGGCAATAGTAAGGGATGACATCGGTGCTATGGAGGATAAGGTTGAATCCATTTGGGTGGAAATCAGGAATAGTAAGGCGAAAAAGTCACTGATAGGAGTTGTAACTTTATGGTGGGGCAGGCAATAAACAAAGAAATAACTGATGCATGTAGAAATGGTACAGCAGTTATCATGGGGGATTTTAATCTACATGTCGATTGGTTTAACCAGGTCGGTCAAGGCAACCGTGAGGAAGAGTTTATAGAATGTATCCGCGATAGTTTCCTAGAACAGTATGTAATGGAACCTACGAGGGAACAAGCGGTCCTAGATCTTGTCCTGTGTAATGAGACAGGATTGATTCATGATCTCATAGTTAGGGATCCTCTCGGAAGGAGCGATCACAATATGGTGGAATTTAAAATACAGATGGAGGGTGAGAAAGTAAAATCAAACTAGTGTTTTGTGTTTAAACAAAGGAGATTACAAGGGGATGAGAGAAGAACTAGCTAAGGTAGACTGGGAGCTAAGACTTTATGGTGGAACAGTTGAGAAACAGTGGAGAACCTTCCAAACGATTTTTCACAGTGCTCAGCAAAGGTTTATACCAACAAAAAGGAAGGACGGAAGAAAGAGGGAAAATCGACCGTGGATATCTAAGGAAATAAGGGAGAGTATCAAATTGAAGGAAAAAGCATATAAAGTGGCAAAGATTGCTGGGAGATTAGAGGACTGGGAAATCTTTAGGGGGCAACAGAAAGCTACTAAAAAAGCTATAAAGAAGAGTAAGATAGAGTATGAGAGTAAACTTGCTCAGAATATAAAAACAGACAGTAAAAGTTTTTACAAATATATAAGACAAAAAAGTGGCTAAGGTAAATATTGGCCCTTTAGAGGATGAGAAGGGAGTTTTAATAATGGGAAATGAGGAAATGGCTGAGGAACTGAACAGGTTTTTTGGGTCGGTCTTCACAGTGGAAGACACAAATAACATGCCAGCGACTGATAGAAATGAGGCTATGACAGGTGAGGACCTTGAGAGGATTGTTATCACTAAGGAGGTGGTGATGGGCAAGCTAATGGGGCTAAAGGTAGACAAGTCTCGTGGCCCTGATGGAATGCATCCCAGAGTGCTAAAAGAGATGGCTAGGGAAATTGCAGATGCACTAGTGATAATTTACCGAAATTCACTAGACTCTGGGGTGGTCCCGGTGGATTGGAAATTAGCAAACGTGACGCCACTGTTTAAAAAAGGAGGTAGGCAGAAAGCAGGAAATTATAGGCCAGTGAGTTTAACTTCGGTAATAGGGAAGATGCTGGAATCTATCATCAAGGAAGAAATTGCGAGGCATCTGGATAGAAATTGTCCCATTGGGCAGACGCAGCATGGGTTCGTAAAAGGCAGGTCATGCCTAACTAATTTAGTGGAATTTTTGAGGACATTACCAGTGCAGTAGATAAACGGGGAGCTGATGGATGTGGTATATCTGGATTTCCAGAAAGCCTTTGACAAGGTGCCACACAAAAGGTTGCTGCATAAGATAAAGATGCATGGCATTAAGGGTAAAGTAGTAGCATGGATAGAGGATTGGTTAATTAATAGAAAGCAAAGAGTTGGGATAAATGGGTGTTTCTCTGGTTGGCAATCAGTAGCTAGTGGTGTCCCTCAGGGATCCGTGTTGGGCCCACAATTGTTCACAATTTACATTGATGATTTGGAGTTGGGGACCAAGGGCAATGTGTCCAAGTTTGCAGATGACACTAAGATGAGTGGTAAAGCGAAAAGTGCAGAGGATACTGGAAGTCTGCAGAGGGATTTGGATAGGTTAAGTGAATGGGCTCGGGTCTGGCAGATGGAATACAATGTTGACAAATGTGAGGTTATCCATTTTGGTAGGAATAACAGCAAACGGGATTATTATTTAAACGATAAAATATTAAAGCATGCCGCTGTTCAGAGAGACTTGGGTGTGCTCGTGCATGAGTCACAGAAGGTTGGTTTACAAGTGCAACAGGTAATTAAGAAGGCAAATGGAATTTTGTCCTTCATTGCTAGAGGGATGGAGTTTAAGACTAGGGAGGTTATGTTGCAATTGTATAAGGTATTAGTGCGGCCACACCTGGAGTATTGTGTTCAGTTTTGGTCTCCTTACTTGAGAAAGGACGTACTGGCGCTGGAGGGTGTGCAGAGGAGATTCACTAGGTTAATCCCAGAGCTGAAGGGGTTGGATTATGAGGAGAGGTTGAGTAGACTGGGACTGTACTCGTTGGAATTTAGAAGGATGAGGGGGGGATCTTATAGAAATATTTAAAATTATGAAGGGAATAGATAGGATAGATGCGGGCAGGTTGTTTCCACTGGCGGGTGACAGCAGAACTAGGGGGCATAGCCTCAAAATAAGGGGGAGTAGATTTAGAGCTGAGTTTAGGAGGAACTTCTTCACCCAAAGGGTTGTGAATCTATGGAATTCCTTGCCCAGTGAAGCAGTTGAGGCTCCTTCATTACATGTTTTTAAGGTAAAGATAGATAGTTTTTTGAAGAATAAAGGGATTAAGGGTTATGGTGTTCGGGCCGGAAAGTGGAGCTGAGTCCACAAAAGATCAGCCATGATCTAATTGAATGGCGGAGCAGGCTCGAGGGGCCAGATGGCCTACTCCTGCTCCTAGTCTTATGTTCTTATGTTCTTATGTGGAAAACACAATACGGATTAATAAATTTGCTGAGTAAACAAACTTGATCCTAAATTATAAAATCAGATACTGGATAAAGTAAATATCCTTCATGCAGTATTCCACCATTGAAGTTGTGAATAATTGACAGTGCGATAGGTCAGTTATTGTGCAGAGCTGGAATCGAACTTGTCTTTCCCCAGTGAGAGGCCAGAAAGCAAACACGTGGCACAGCCGCTTTTAACAATAATTGTAATGCAAACTCAAAAAAGATAGACTTCCCTCTGATTATGAAATGTGCGTCTGTTTTTATTGGGTGGAACAGAGATGTTTTTTATATGAAAAGCACAGGCAGCGCCCAGGGACAGACAGATTGGAACTTACAATTAAGTTGATGCAGTGAAGTGATGAGTCAGCTAAAGTTACACCTGACTCCAGCTTCTCCCTCTCAAACTGCAGGGTAAACTCTATCATATTGTGATGTGGAGATGACGGTCGTTGGACTGTGGTGAGCACAGTAAGAAGTCTTACAAAACCAGGTTAAAGTCCAACAGGTTTGTTTCAAACACGAGCTTTCGGAGCGCAGCTCCTTCCGCAGGTGAATGGCGAGGTATGTTCCAGAAACATTTATATAGACAAAGTCAGAGATGCCGGACAATGCTTGGAATGCGAGCATTTGCAGGTAATCAAATCATTACAGATCCAGAGAGAGGAATAATCACAGGTTAAAGAGGAACCGTTGTAAATAGTGATGTGCGACGCACTACAAATAATGACGTACTGACCATGGACCACAGTAAATAATGATATTCTACCCAGGGACCACTGTACTAATGATATACTACCGAGGGCCACTGTAAATAATGGCATACTACACAGGCAACACTGTAAATAAAGATATATCACCCAGTGACCACTGTAAATGATAATATAGTTTCCAGGGAGCACTGTTAATAATGAAATTCCACCCTAGGACCTTGGTAAATAATGATGACCTTCACAGGACAACTGTGAATAATGATATATTGCCAAGATACCACGGCAAATAATGATATACTACCCAGGAACCTCTGTAAATAATGATATACTACCCAGGGACCTCTGTAAATAATGATATACTACCCAGGGACCACTAGAAATAATGATGTAATATCCAGGACCACTGTAAATAATGAAATCACACGCTCGGACCGTTGCAAATAATGATGTACTACAACTGGGCCGCTGTAAATAATGGCATACTGCCCTGGGACAACTGATATAGTAGAATAGTAGCCAGGGACCACTGTAAATAATGATATACTTCCCAGGGATCACTGTAAATAATGATATACTACCCATGGATCACTGTAAATAATGATAATCTCCACAGGGACCACTGTAAATTATGATAATCTACCCAGGGACCACTGTAAATAATGATATACTACACATGGACCACTGTAAATAATGATATACTGCCCTGGGACCACTGTAAATAATGATATACTACCCAAGGACCACAGCAAATAATGATATACTGCCCAAGGACCACTTAAATAATAGAATAGTAGCCAGGGACACTGTAAATAATATATCCTACCCAGGGACCACTGTAAATAATGATATACTGCCCAGGGACCACTGAAATAATAGAATAGTAGTCAGGGACCACTGTAAATAATGATACACTACACAGGGACCACTGTAAATAATGATATACTACACAGGGACCACTGTAAATAATGATATACTACCCAGGGACCACTGTAAATAATGAAATTACACGCTGGGACCGTTCAAATAATGATGTACTATACAGGGGCCAGTGTAAAGAATGACATTTAACCAGGGGCCACTGGAAATAATGATATACTGGCCAGGGACCACTCTAAATAAGGATATACTATCCAGACACCTCTATAAATACGAACCTACACGCTGGGCCACTGTATATAATGATGTACTACACAGTGACGACTGTAAATAAAATATCCTATCTAGGGCCCCACAAATAACTAAATCAAACGAAATTAAACGAAATTAAATCATGATATATGACACGGGACCACTGTATATAATGATACACAATACAGGGACCACTGTAAATAATGATATACTATCCAGGGACCACTGTAAATAATGATATACTGGCCAGGAACAATTGTGAACAGTGAAATTCCACTCTGGGGCCGTTGAAAATAATCATGTACTGCAAAGGGACCTCTGAAAAAAATGAATACTTCCCAGAGACCACAACATATAAAGATATAGTACCCAGGGACAACTGTAAATAATGTTTTATACCAAACGGGAACCACGGTACATAATGATATACTGCCCAGGGACCACTGTAAATAATGACATGCTACCCACGGTCCATTGTAAATAATGATATACTACCCAGGGACCACTGTAAATCATGATATACTACCCAGGAACCATTGCAAATCATGATATACTACCCAGGAACCATTGTAAATAATGATATGCTACCAAGGGACCCCTGTAAATAATGAAATCACAAGCTCGGACCGTTGCAAATAATGATGTACTACAACTGGGCTGCTGTAAATAATGGCATACTGCCCTGGGACAACTGATATAGTAGAATATTACCCAGGGACCACTGTAAATAATGATACACTACCGATGAGCCACTGTAAATAATGATATACTACACAGGGACCACTGTAAATAATGATAATCTCCACAGGGACCACTGTAAATTATGATAAACTACACAGGGACCACTGTAAATAATGATATACTGCCCAGGGACCACTTAAATAATAGAATAGTAACCAGGGCACACTGTAAATAATGCTATACTGTCCAGGGACCACTGTAAATAATGATATACTGCCCAGGGACCACTGTAAATAACGATATACTGCCCAGGGACCACTGAAATAATAGAATAGTAGTCAGGGACAACTGTCAATAATGATACACTACCCAGGGACCACTGTAACTAATGATATACTACACAAAGACCACTGTAAATAATGATATACTACCCAGGGACCACTGTAAATAATGAAATTACACGCTGGGACCGATGTAAATAATGATGTACTATACAGGGGCCAGTGTAAAGAATGACATTTTACCCAGGGACCACTGGAAATAATGATATACTAGCCAGGGACCACTCTAAATAAGGATATGCTATCCAGAGACCTCTGTAAATAACGAACCGACACGCTGTCTGGGAACGAAATGGCAGCTGTCGTTTCCAGTCAAGTGGATTCTTTGTCAAAGCTGGAGAACTGAAACTGGAGATTCAGACGATTGTGGGTATGGGGTGGGGGTGGTGGAGTGCTGCATTAGGCCTCGATAGAGGGCTCGCAATAGGTGGGAAATGACGAAAATGTCTCGGGCAGAAAGAAAAAGGGAATGTAAATTAGCCTAATCAAGGCTATGAAAGGTGCTGATGGCGCATCGAGCGGTCAGAATCTGTTAATGGCAGAACAAAGGTAAGCAGTGCGTCAGAGAACAATTACAAACAGGGATCAGATTGATCAAGAAGGATGGTATGGGCTGGGGGGAGGGGGCACTGCTGAGGGTAAAATATCAATGGAAGGGATGATAAGTTGATGGAAAAAACATGTGATGGAGGGGGAAGTGAGAGTTCACAGTCTGAAGTTGTTGAACTGATAAAATGAAAGGACAAAGAGCTGTCTGAGTCCACCAGAATTAGTCAATAGAAATGTGAATGCCCACACATCGACAAGCTTCTCGGGAATGTGTTGGTTCCATGCAGTTTGAGCTCAGCTTCTCAAAGCAAACCCAATGTGAATGAATCCCGACGTCTCCGCCGGAAAGAAACGAAGAAAACATTGGCTTGATCAACGGAAAACCTCATCGAAGGGCTCGTCCGGGATTTGAACTCGGGACCTCTCGCAAATTCCGACAGCGACACGCCCAAAGCGAGAATCATACCCCTAGACCAACGAGCCCCGCGAAAAGTTCCAAAGCATACTGTCATTGCCATCGAAAATCAATCTAACATCTGCGGAGAACGCCAAAAGTACGGCAACATCTCAGGTAGTCAGGCGGCATTTGTCGACAGGACAACAAAGTTCGTCTTTCACCATCACCTTTCAATAAAACCGGGACAGGTTAGAAATGTGGTACGTCTAACCAAGTGAATTACCGGAGGGAGGAAACAGAACAGGAAAGGGCTCTAATGGGGGCAAGTCAGGAGAGATTAAATGAGAAGAGGCCTTGGGACCCTGGCCACAGAGTTAGGATGGCATCAAATCAGAGAATAATGACACCACAGTATGAGGCCATTCCGGCCGCCGTGTCTGTGCCAGCTCTCTGTTCGCGCAATGCAAGAAACGAAGAAACAAAAGATATGTCTGGAGGAGCTATCGATGGCAGATTGATCAACAACTACCGCCCGGACACAAAGAACAAGTGGAAACAAGATTGAAACCCAAATCTGCGATGTAAGGACACACAAAGTGGGTGCAGCATTTACAGTGTGAAACTACTGAATACACACTGAGTGTGAAAGCTGTATTGAGCCCAGTGGAAAGATGCGCTGCTGTTCCTCGAGTGTCTGTTGAGCTTCTTTGGAACATTTCACGACGCCGAGGTCCGGGAGGTCAGCGTTAAGATCCAGCTCCTCAGTCAGTTCAATTCTCCACTTTGGCTCTGTGGATTAGATGGGTCACGTCCTTGTGGTTAACACAGATCTGGAGGATCAATTTTATCCAAACGCACTCCAGCTCAGACACTGTCTCTCTCTCTCTCTCTCGGGCATCATCTGTGGGGAGAGAAACGACGTAAACATTCCGAGTCCTGAGAAATCTTTTTCAGAGTGGGCCAATGTAAATCAACCCCGCCGTCAGCATCGCAAACAATTCATAATCTTTGACCTGGAGGAAAGATCCTGTCCTGGATTTAAACCCACGACCACTCCCATAGGCATTGATTGAAAATCCCTAAACGAGAACCATACCTCGAGACCAAAGAGCACAAATTTGAGACCGACATTAAGCAAAATATAACTTATGTTAATTTCGATATAATTTCTACATCTCACGGCTTTATATGTTGAGACATCTGTTAATTTAAGAAACAGCTGTCGCTTGCAACAAGGGACCTGGCCTCTCAAACAGACCATCAGAATCTGCAGCAACACAGTGAGGTTGTACATTCCGCACGTCCATTGTTTGCCAGCGGTTTCTGTTGTGTAGTGGTTATCACATTCACCTCACACGCGAAACTGGACAGAAACATCGAACATTTAGCATTTTGTGTGAGAAAAGTTTGCCCAATTATTGGGCACAAAATAATTCTGTTCCTGAATGTTGCCGGAATCTCGTGTGTTCCAGGACTGTGAGATTTCGTCTCACATGAACCATTAAACTGAATTGAACATAAAGGCCCAAGCACTTAATTTTCGGCAGGCAATGAGAGGTGAAGAATTTTCGTACCTTGGCACAGCTCGGATATTTGCAGCTAGTTCATCCACAACAGAATTTAGCGATTTACAAATGAACATATTTAATCACCATCTCAAACATGTCTAAATGTATGACAAATGCAACTTACTGCGGATGCTTCAAACGGAAACAAAAACAGAAGATACTGGACAATCTGAGCAGGTCTGACAGCGTCTGGGGAGCGAACTGGCAGCTGTTGTTTCCAGTCAAGTGGACTCTTTATCAAAGCTGGAGAACTGGAACTGGAGATTCAGACGATTGTGGGTGGGGGGGGGGGGGGGGGTGGGGGTGGGGTGGCGGCGTGCTGTATTGGGCCTCGATAGAGAGCTAGCAATATGTGGGAAATGACGAAAATGTCTCGGGCAGAAAGAAAAAGGGAATGTAAATGAGGCTAATCAAGGCTATGAAAGGTGCTGATGGCGCATCAAGCGGTCAGAATGTGTTAATGGCAGAACAAAGGTAGGCAGTACGTCAGAGAACAATTACAAAGAGGATCTGATTGCTGAAGTAGGATGGTATGGGCTGGGGGGAGGGGGCAATGCTGAGGGTAAAACATATCAATGGAAGGAATGAAAAGTTGATGGAAAAACATGTGGAGGAGGGGGAAGTGAGAGTTCACTGTCTGAAGTTGTTGAACTGATAAAATGAAAGGGACAAAGAGCTGTCTGAGTCCACCAGAATTAGTCAATAGAAATGTGAACGCCCACCCATAGACAAGCTTCTCGGGAACGTATTGGTTCCATGCAGTTTGAGCACAGCTTCTCAAAGCAAACCCAATGTGAATGATTCCCGCCGTCAACGCCGCAAAGAAATGAAGAAAACATGCGGTTTGACCAATGAAAAACCTCATCGAAGGGCTCGTCCGGGATTTGAACTCGGGACCTCTCGCAAATTCCGACAGCGACACACCCAAAGCGACAATCATACCCCTAGACCAACGAGCCCCGCGAAATGCGCCAAAGCATACAGTCATTGCCATCGAAAATCAATCTAACATCTGCGGAGAACGCCAAAAGTACTGCAACATCTCAGGTAGTCAGGCGGCAGTTGTCGACAGGACAACAAAGTTCGTCTTTCACCATCACCTTTCAAAAAACCTGAAACTGCGAGCCAGTCAGGAGTCGAACCTGGAATCTCCTGATTCGAAGTCAGACGCGTTATCCATTGCGCCGCTGGCCCACAGCAGACATAGTCTCTGGCAATTCCTCGATGATGAAGACCAGTTACGAGATTGAGGTAATATTTAGCAACAGACTGGAAATACCAGATATTTCTGCCCGGTTTCGAACCGGGGACCATTCGCGTGTAAAGCAAATGTGATAACCACTACACTACAGAAACAGCTGGCAGCACAGGCTCCAACGGACCAGTGTCACCTTCAACTCAACTGCCTTGTTGCAGCTTCGCATGGTTCGGCTGAGAGGCCATTTCACTTCTCACAAGAACACGTCTATTTCTTTAAAACAAATGTCTAAACTTAAAAGCCAGTAGAAGAACCTATATTGAACTGAATAATTTGTTCAGCAAATCTCTGTCGGCGAAATGCTCTCTTCTATGATTAATGCAGCATTCTGAAATCCTACAGAAAAAAGCTCCCGATCACTGTGAACTTCACGTCCTTTATGTCCGAAAAATAGCTCTCCAAAAAGTCCTAGTTGTTTCCTGGCTCTTTGTCGATTTCTTATCCATATTTCTATTGTCTATTCAATGCAACGAGCTCCAGATCAAAGCAGCATTTGACGGAGTATGGCTTCAAGGAGTCCTAGATGAAATGTGAATCAGTGGTAAGATTCTTCACTTGATGGGGTCATAACTGGCACAAAGTAGATCGTTGTGGTGATTGGACGTCAATCATTTCAGCTCCAGGACATCACTACACGAGTTCCTCAGGGTAGCGTCCTCGGCACAACCATCTTCAGCTGTTTCATCAATGACCTCCCTTCCAACATAAGTTCAGAAATGGGGATGTTTGCAGATGACTGCACAGTGTTCAGCACAATTCGCGACTCCTGAGATAATTAAGCAGACAATGTCCAAATACAGCAAGACCTGGACAATATCCAGGCTTGGGCTGACAAGTGACAAGTTATGCTCGTTCCACAGAGGTTCCAGCCAATGACTATCTCCTACAACTGAGGATCTAACCATCGTCCTTTGACATTAAATGGCATTACTATCACTTAATCTCCCATAATCAACATCCTGGGGGTTACCATTGATCAGAAACTGAGCTGGATTAGCCACATTAATACCGTATTTACCAGGGCAGGTCAAAGGGTAGGGACGTTGTCCAGCACGGTAGCACAGTGGTTAGCATCGTTGCTTCACAACTCCAGAGTCCCTGGTTCGATTCCCAGCTTGGGTCACTGTCTGTGCGGAGTCTGCACGCTTTCCCCGTGTCTGCGTGGGTTTCCTCCACATGCACCGGTTTCCTCCCATCGTCCAAAGACGTGCAGGTTAGGTGGATTGGCCATGAAAATTGCCCTTAGTGCCCAAAAAAAGGTGAGGCTGGGTTACTGGATTATGTACACGGCCGCAGATTGCGATGCTCCCAGCAGTTTCTGTAGTGTAGTGGTCATCACATTCGCCTCACACGCGCAAAGTCCTCGGGATCAAATCTCGGACGAGCCCTTCGATGAGGTTTGGTCAAGCCACATGTTTTCTTTCATTTCTTTGCGGCGTAGACGGCGGGACTCATTCACATTGGGTTTGCTTTGAGAAGCTCAGCTCAAACTGCATGGAACCAATACGTTCCCCAGAAGTTTGTCTATGTGTGGGCATTCACATTTTTTTTTAAAAAATAAATTTAGCGTACCCAATTATTTTTTCCAATTAAGGGGCAATTTAGTGTGGCGAATCCACCTATACTGCACATCTTTTGGGTTGTGGGGGCAAAACCCACGCAGACACAGGGAGAATGTGCAAACTCCACCCGGACAGTGACCCAGGGCCGGGATTCGAACCCAGGTCCTCAGCGCCGTAGGCAACAATGCTAACCACTGTGCCACCGTGCTGCCCTCATTTCTATTGACTAATTCTGGTGGACTCAGACAGCTCTTTGTCCCTTTCATTTTATCAGTTCAACAACTTCAGACTGTGAACTCTCACTTCCCCCTCCACCACATGTTTTTCCATCAACTTATTATTCCTTCCATTGATATGTTTTACCCTCAGCATTGCCCCCTCCCCCCAGCCCATACCATCCTACTTCAGCAATCTGATCCCTGTTTGTAATTGTTCTCCGACGCACTGCTTACCTTTGTTCTGCCATTAACACATTCTGACCGCTCGATGCGCCATCAGCACCTTTCATAGCCTTGATTAGCCTCATTTACATTCCCTGTTTCTTTCTGCCCAAGACATTTTCGTCATTTCCCACCTATTGCTAGCTCTCTATCGAGGCCCAATACAGCACTCCACCACCCCACCCCCCACCCACAATCGTCTGAATCTCCAATTCCAGTTCTCCAGCTTTGACAAAGAGTCCACTTGACTGGAAACGACAGCTGCCATTTCGCTCCCCAGAATCTGTCAGACCTGCTGAGATTATCCAGTATTTTCTGTTTTTGTTTCGTTTGAAGCATCCGCAGTAAGTTGCATTTGTCATACATTTAGACATGTTTGAGATGGTGATTAAATATGTTCATTTGTAAATCTGTAAATCGCTGATATTCTGTTGTGGATGAAAGAGCTGCAAATATCCGAGCTGTGCCAAGGAATGAAAATTCTTCACCTCTCATTCCCTGCCGAAAATGAAGTGCTTGGGCCTTAATGTTCAATTCTGTTCGTGGCTCATGTCAGACGAAATCTCATAGTCCTGGAACACACGAGATTCCGGCAACATTCAGGAACAGAATTATTTTGTGCCCAATTGTGCAAACTTTTCTCACACGAAATGCTAAACGATCGATGTTTCTGCCCGGGGACTTTTCGCGTGTGAGGCGAATGTGATAACCACTACACTACAGAAACCGCTGGCAATCAATGGACCTGCGGAATGTACAACCTCACTGTGTTGCTGCAGATTCTGATGGTCTGTTTGACAGGCCAGGTCCTTTGTTGCAAGCGACAGCTGTTTCTTAAATTAACAGATAGATCAACATATAAAGCCGTGAGATGTAGAAATTATATCGAAATTAACATAAGTTATATTTTGCTTAATGTCGGTCTTAAATTTGTGCACTTTGGTCTCGAGGTCTGGTTCTCGTTTAGGGGTTGATTTAGGTCTGGTTCTCGTTTAGGGGTTGCTTCTCGACGGCGGGGTTGATTTACATTGGCCCACTCTGAAGAAGATTTCTCAGGACTCGGGATGTTTACGTCGTTTCTCTCCCCACAGACGATGCTCGCGAGAGAGAGAGAGAGAGACAGTGTCTGAGCTGGAGTGCGTTTGGATAAAATTGATGCTCCAGGTCTGTGTTAACCACAGGCACGTGACCCATCTAATCCACAGAGCCGAAGTGGAGAATTGAACTGATTGGGGAGCTGGATCTTAACGCTGACCTCCCGGACCTCGGCGTCGTGAAATGTTCCAAAGAAGCTCAACAGACACTCGAGGAACAGCCGCATCTTTCCACTAGGCTCAATACAGCTTTCACACTCAGTGTGTGTTCAGCAGTTTTACACTGTCAATGAACTTTGTTTTCCTGTCGACAAATGCGGCCTGAGTCCCTGAGTTGTTGCAGTACTTTCGGCGTTCTCCGCAGATGTTAGATGGACTTTGCGACGCAAATAATTTTTCTGTTTTTGTTTACCATTGAGTAATTTGCTTTTATCGTACATCCGGAGTAATTTGCTTTTATCGTACATTTATACATGTTTGAAATGGTGATTAAATATGTTCATCTGCATCTGTAAACCCAATAGATTCTGTTGTGGTGGAACAAACTGCTAATATCCGAATTGTGGCAAAATAGGAAAGGCTTTTCTTCCCCCCGCGTCTTAAAAATTCTGACTTTGTTGCAGGAATTTTAATACCTTATGCGAGACCAATTTGGAACTTCTTCGAACGTGCGAGATTGAGAAACAAACGTATTTCGTGAAAACATTCGTCACACAAAATGAGAAGCACGGGATGTTTCTGCCCGGTTTCGAACCGCGGACTTTTCGCGTGTTAGGGGAATGTGATAACCACTACACTACAGAAACCGCTGGCAGCGCCGCGAACTGTTGACGTGTCCAATGTTCAACCTCAATATGTTGCTGCAGCTTCTATTTTTTTTCCCGCTGAGAGGCCTTATTGCAACTTATTGCAAGAAGCCGTTTCATTAAAAATGATGTCTCAACTTATCAAAGGATC